>NW_027446931.1:0-41145 GCF_038048845.1 Mixophyes fleayi | reverse complement strand
TATGATTCAATTCATTATTTATTTCATGATTCATGATTCGATTCATGATTCATGATTCAAAATTCAATTCATGATTCAATTCAGGATTTATGATTCAATTCATGATTCATGATTCATTTCATGATTCATGATTCAATTTATGATTCATGATTCAATTCATGATGCATGATTCAATTCGTGATTCATGATTCGATTCATGATTCATTTCATGATTCATTTCATGATTCATGATTCGATTTATGATTCATGATTCAATTCATGATGCATGATTCATTTCATGATTCATTTCATGTTTCAATTCATGATTCAATTCTTGATTCAATTCATAATTCAATTCATGATTCGATTCATGATTCATGTTTGAATTCATGATTCAATTCATGATTCATTTCATGATTCATGATTCAATTCATGATTCATGATTCGATTCATGATTCATGATTCATGATTCAATTCATGATTCATGATTCGATTTATGATTCATGATTCAATTCATGATTCATGATTCAATTCATGATTCATGAATCAATTCAAAATTCATGATTCAATTCATGATTCATTTCATGATTCATGATTCATTTCATGATTCAATTCATGATTCAACTTATGATTTATAATTCATGATTCAATTCATGATTCAATTCATGATTCATGATTCAATTCATGATTCATGATTCAATTCATGATTCATGATTTGATTCATGATTCATCATTTATCTTTCAATTAATGATTCATTATTCAATTCATGATTCAATTTATGATTCATGATTCCTGATTCAATTCATGATTCATGATTCAATTCATGATTCATGATTCCTTTCATGATTCATGATTCAATTCATGATTCATGATTCAATTCAAGATTCATGATTCATGATTCAATTCATGATTCATGATTCAATTCATGATTCTTGATTCATTTCATGATTCATGATTCAATTTATGATTCAATTCATGATTCAACTTATGACTTATAATTCATGATTCAATTCATGATTCAAATCATGATTCATGATTTATGATTCAATTCATGATTCATGATTCAATTCATGAATCATGATTCGATTCATGATTTATGTTTCAATTCATGATTCAATTCTTGATTCAATTCATAATTCATTTCATGATTCATGATTCAATTCATGATTCATGATTCAATTCTTGATTTATGATTCATGATTCATGATTCAATTCATGATACATGATTCAATTCATGATTCATGATTCATTTCATGATTCATGATTCAATTCATGATTTATTTCATGATTCATGATTTAATTCATGATTCAATTCATGATTCAATTCATGATTCATGATTCATGATTCAATTCATGATTCATGATTCAATTCATGATTCATGATTCAATGCATGATTCAATTCTTGATTCAATTCATAATTCAATTCATGATTCATGATTCAATTCATGATTTAATTCATGATTTATGATTCAATTCATGATTTATTTCATGATTCATGATTCGATTCATGATTCATGATCCAATTCATGATTCAATTCATGATTTATGATTCAATTCATGATTCACGATTCATGATTTAATTCATGATTCATGATTCAATTTGTGATTCATGATTTAATTCATGATTCATGATTCATTTCATGATTCATTTAATGATTCATGATTCAATTCATGATTCAAGAGTCAATTCATGATTCATGATTCATTTCATGATTCATGATTTAATTCATGATTCAATTCATGATTCAATTTATGATTCATAATTCATGATTCAATTCATGATTCAATTCATGATTCATGATTCATGATTCAATTCATGATTCATGATTCAATTCATGATTCATGATTCAATGCATGATTCAATTCTTGATTCAATTCATAATTCAATTCATGATTCATGATTCAATTCATGATTCGATTCATGATTCATGATTCATGATACGATATATGATTCATGATTAAATTCATGATTCATAATTTATGATTCAATTCATGATTCATGATTCAATTCATGATTCGATTCATGATTCATGATTCAATTCATGATTCATGATTTGATTCATGATTCATGATTCAATTTTTAATTCATGATTCGATTCATGATTCATGATTAAATTTAAGATTCATGATTTATGATTCAATTCATGATTCATGATTTATTTTATGATTCAATTCATGGTTCATGAATCTTGATTCAATTCATGATTTATTTCATGATTCATGATTCGATTCATGATTCATGATTCATGATTCAATTCATGATTCAATTCACTCTTTATTTCATGATTCATGATTCGATTCATGATTCATGATTTAAAATTCAATTCATGATTCAATTCAGGATTTATGATTCAATTAATGATTCATGATTCATTTCATGATTCATTTCATGATTCATGATTCGATTTATGATTCATGATTCAATTCATGATGCATGATTCAATTCGTGATTCATGATTCAATTCATGATTCATGATTCATTTCATGATTCATTTCATGATTCATGATTCGATTTATGATTCATGATTCAATTCATGATGCATGATTCAATTTGTGATTCCTGGTTCATTTCATGATTCATGATTCAATTCATGATTCGATTCATGATTTATGATTCAATTCATGATTCATGATTCGATTCATGATTCATGATTCAATTCATGATTCATGATTCATGATTCGAATTATGATTCATGATTAAATTCATGATTCATGATTTATGATTCAATTCATAATTCATGATTTATTTCATGATTCAATTCATGGTTCATGAATCTTGATTCAATTCATGATTTATTTCATGATTCATGATGCGATTCATGATTCATGATTCAATTCATGATTCAATTCATGATTTATTTCATGATTCATGATTCGATTCATGATTCATGATTCAATTCTTGATTTATGATTCATGATTCATGATTTAATTCATGATTTATAATTCAATTCATGATTCATGATTCAATTCTTGATTTATGATTCATGATTCATGATTTAATTCATGATTCATAATTCAATTCATGATTCATGATTCGATTCATGATTCATGTTTGAATTCATGATTCAATTCATGATTCATTTCATGATTCATGATTCAATTTATGATTCATGATTCAATCCATGATTCATGATTCGATTCATGATTCATGATTCAATTCATGATTCATGATTCATTTCATGATTCATGATTTAATTCATGATTCATGATTCATGATTCAATTCATGATTAATGATTCAATTAATGATTCATGATTCATTTTATGATTCATGATTCATGATTCAATTCATGATTCGTGATTCAATTCATCATTCATGATTCAATTCATGATTCGATTCATGATTCATGATTCAATTCATGATTCATGACTCATGATTCAATTCATGATTCATGATTCATTTCATGATTCATGATTCAATTCATGATTCGAAATATGATTTATGATTCAATTCATGATTTATGATTTGATTTATGATTCATGATTCAATTCATGATTCATGATTCATGATTCGAATTATGATTCATGATTAAATTCATGATTCATGATTTATGATTCAATTCATGATTCATGATTTATTTCATGATTCAATTCATGGTTCATGAATCTTGATTCAATTCATGATTTATTTCATGATTCATGATTCGATTCATGATTCATGATTCATGATTCAATTCATGATTCAATTCATGATTTATTTCATGATTCATGATTCGATTCATGATTCATGATTCAATTCTTGATTTATGATTCATGATTCATGATTTAATTCATGATTTATAATTCAATTCATGATTCATGATTCAATTCTTGATTTATGGTTCATGATTCATGATTTAATTCATGATTCATAATTCAATTCATGATTCATGATTCGATTCATGATTCATGTTTGAATTCATGATTCAATTCATGATTCATGATTTAATTCATGATTCATAATTCAATTCATGATTCATGATTCGATTCATGATTCATGTTTGAATTCATGATTCAATTCATGATTCAATTCATGATTCATGATTCAATTCATGATTCATGATTCATTTCATGATTCTTTTCATGATTCATGATTTAATTCATGATTCATGATTCATGATTCAATTCATGATTAATGATTCAATCCATGATTCATGATTCATTTTATGATTCATGATTCATGATTCAATTCATCATTCATGATTCAATTCATCATTCATGATTCAATTCATGATTCGATTCATGATTCATGATTCAATTCATGATTCATGACTCATGATTCAATTCATGATTCATGATTCAATTCATGATTCATGATTCAATTCATGATTAATGATTCAATTCATGATTCATGATTCATTTTATGATTCATGATTCAATTCATGATTCGTAATTAAATTCATCATTCATGATTCAATTCATGATTCGATTCATGATTCATGATTCAATTCATGATTCGAATTATGATTTATGATTCAATTCATGATTTATGATTCGATTTATGATTCATGATTCAATTCATGATTCATGATTCATGATTCGAATTATGATTCATGATTAAATTCATGATTCATGATTTATGATTCAATTCATGATTCATGATTTATTTCATGATTCAATTCATGGTTCATGAATCTTGATTCAATTCATGATTTATTTCATGATTCATGATTCGATTCATTATTCATGATTCATGATTCAATTCATGATTCAATTCATGATTTATTTCATGATTCATGATTCAATTCATGATTCATGATTCAATTCTTGATTTATGATTCATGATTCATGATTTAATTCATGATTTATAATTCAATTCATGATTCATGATTCAATTCTTGATTTATGATTCATGATTCATGATTTAATTCATGATTCATAATTCAATTCATGATTCATGATTCGATTCATGATTCATGTTTGAATTCATGATTCAATTCATGATTCATTTCATGATTCATGATTCAATTTATGATTCATGATTCAATCCATGATTCATGATTCATGATTCAATTCATGATTCATGATTCATTTCATGATTCTTTTCATGATTCATGATTTAATTCATGATTCATGATTCATGATTCAATTCATGATTAATGATTCAATCTATGATTCATGATTCATTTTATGATTCATGATTCATGATTCAATTCATAATTCATGATTCAATTCATCATTCATGATTCAATTCATGATTCGATTCATGATTCATGATTCAATTCATGATTCATGACTCATGATTCAATTCATGATTCATGATTCAATTCATGATTCATGATTCAATTCATCATTCATGATTCATGATTCAATTCATGATTCAATACATGATTCATGATTCGATTCATGTTTCATAATTCAATTCATGATTCATGATTCATGATTCAATTCATAATTCGATTCATGATTCATGATTCAATTCATGATTAATGATTCATGATTCAATTCATTATTCATGATTCAATTCATGATTCATGATTCATGATTCAATTCGTGATTCATGATTTATGATTAAATTCATGATTCGATTCATGATTCATAATTCGATATATGATTCATGATTAAATTCATGATTCATGTTTTATGATTCAATTCATGATTCATGATTCATTATTCAATTCATGATTCATGATTCGATTCATGATTCATGATTCAATTCTTGATTCATGATTCGATTCATGATTCATGATTACATTTATGGTTCTTGAATCTTGATTCAATTTATGATTTATTTCATGATTCATGATTCGATTCATGATTCATGATTTATGATTCAATTCATGATTCATGATTCGATTCATGATTCATGATTCGATTCATGATTCATGATTAAATTCATGATTCATGTTTTATGATTCAATTCATGATTCATGATTCATTATTCAATTCATGATTCATGATTCGATTCATGATTCATGATTCAATTCTTGATTCATGATTCGATTCATGATTCATGATTACATTTATGGTTCTTGAATCTTGATTCAATTTATGATTTATTTCATGATTCATGATTCGATTCATGATTTATGATTTATGATTCAATTCATGATTCATGATTCGATTCATGATTCATGATTCGATTCATGATTCATGATTAAATTCATGATTCATGTTTTATGATTCAATTCATGATTCATGATTCATGATTCAATTCATGATTCGATTCATGATTCATGATTCATTATTCAATTCATGATTCATGATTCGATTCATGATTCATGATTCAATTCTTGATTCATGATTCAATTCATGATTCAATTCATGATTTATGATTCAATTCATGATTTATTTCATGATTCATGATTGAATTCATGATTCAATTCATGATTCAATTCATGATTTATGATTCAATTCATGATTCATGATTCATGATTCATGATTCGATTTATAATTCATGATTCAATTCATGATGCATGATTCAATTTGTGATTCATGATTTAATTCATGATTCATGATTCATTTCATGATTCATGATTCATGATTCAATTCATGATTCATGAGTCAAATCATGATTCATGATTCATTTCATGATTCATGATTTAATTCATGATTCAATTCATGATTCAATTTATGATCAATAATTCATGATTTAATTCATGATTCAATTCATGATTCATGATTCATGATTCAATTCATGATTCATGATTCCATTCATGATTCGATATATGATTCATGATTAAATTCATGATTCATAATTTATGATTCAATTCATGATTCAAGATTCATGATTCAATTCATGATTCGATTCATGATTCATGATTCAATTTATGATTCATGATTTGATTCATGATTCATGATTCAATTTTTAATTCATGATTCGATTCATGATTCATGATTCAATTTATGATTCATGATTTATGATTCAATTCATGATTTATGATTTATTTCATGATTCAATTCATGGTTCATGATTCATGATTCAATTAATGGTTCAATTCATTATTTATTTCATGATTCATGATTCAATTCGTGATTCATGATTCAATTCATGATTCATGATTCATTTCATGATTCATTTCATGATTCATGATTCGATTTATGATTCATGATTCAATTCATGATGCATGATTCAATTCGTGATTCCTGATTCAATTCATGATTCATGATTCATTTCATGATTCATTTCATGATTCATGATTCGATTCAGGATTCATGATTCAATTCATGATTCCATTCATGATTTATTTCATGATTCATGATTCGATTCATGATTCATGATTCATGATTCAATTAATGGTTCAATTCATTATTTATTTCATGATTCATGATTCGATTCATGATGCATGATTCAATTCGTGATTCATGATTCAATTCATGATTCATGATTCATTTCATGATTCATTTCATGATTCATGATTCGATTTATGATTCATGATTCAATTCATGATGCATGATTCAATTCGTGATTCCTGATTCAATTCATGATTCATGATTCATTTCATGATTCATTTCATGATTCATGATTCGATTCAGGATTCATGATTCAATTCATGATTCCATTCATGATTCATAATTCATGATTCGATTCATGATTCAATTCATGATTCAATTCATGATTTATGATTCAATTCATGATTCATGATTCATGATTTAATTCCTGATTCATGATTCATGATTCGATTTATAATTCATGATTCAATTCGTGATTCATGATTCAATTCATGATTCATGATTCATTTCATGATTCATTTCATGATTCATGATTGAATTCAAAATTCATGATTGAATTCATGATTCATTTCATGATTCAACTTATGATTTATAATTCATGATTCAATTCATGATTCATGATTCGATTCATGATTCATGATTCAATTCATGATTCATGATTCAATTTATGATTCATGATTCAATTCATGATTCATGATTCAATTCATGATTCATGAATCAATTCAAAATTCATGATTCAATTCATGATTCAATTCATGATTCAACTTATGATTTATAATTCATGATTCAATTCATGATTCATGATTCAATTCATGATTCATGATTCAATTCATGATTCATGATTTGATTCATGATTCATCATTTATCATTCAATTAATGATTCATTATTCAATTCATGATTCAATTTATGATTCATGATTCCTGATTCAATTCATGATTCATGATTCAATTCATGATTCATGATTCCTTTCATGATTCATGATTCAATTCATGATTCATGATTAAATTCAAGATTCATGATTCATGATTCAATTCATGATTCATGATTCAATTCATGATTCTTGATTCATTTCATGATTCATGATTCAATTTATGATTCAATTCATGATTCATGATTCATGATTCAATTCATGATTCATGATTCAATTCATGAATCATGATTTGATTCATGATTTATGTTTCAATTCATGATTCAATTCTTGATTCAATTCATAATTCATTTCATGATTCATGATTCAATTCATGATTCATGATTCAATTCTTGATTTATGATTCATGATTCATGATTCAATTCATGATACATGATTCAATTCATGATTCATTTCATGATTCATGATTCAATTCATGATTCATTTCATGATTCATGATTTAATTCATGATTTAATTCATGATTCAATTCATGATTCAATTCATGATTCATGATTCAAATCATGATTCATGATTCAATTCATGATTCATGATTCAATTCATGATTCATGAGTCAATTCATGACTCATGATTCATTTCATGATTCATGATTTAATTCATGATTCAATTAATGATTCAATTTATGATTCATAATTCATGATTCAATTCATGATTCAATTCATGATTCATGATTCATGATTTAATTCATGATTCATGATTCAATTCATGATTCATGATTCAATTCTTGATTCAATTCATAATTCAATTCATGATTCATGATTCAAGTCATGATTCGATTCATGATTCATGATTCATGATACAATATATGATTCATGATTAAATTCATGATTCATAATTTATGATTCAATTCATGATTCATGAATCATGATTCAATTCATGATTCATGATTTGATTCATGATTCATGATTCAATTTTTAATTCATGATTCGATTCATGATTCATGATTAAATTTATGATTCATGATTTATGATTCAATTCATGATTCATGATTTATTTTATGATTCAATTCATTATTTATTTCATGATTCATGATTTGATTCATGATTCATGATTCAAAATTCAATTCATGATTCAATTCAGGATTTATGATTCAATTCATGATTCATGATTCATTTCATGATTCATTTCATGATTCATGATTCGATTTATGATTCATGATTCAATTCATGATGCATGAATCAATTCGTGATTCATGATTCAATTCATGATTCATGATTCATTTCATGATTCATTTCATGATTCATGATTCGATTTATGATTCATGATTCAATTCATGATGCATGATTCAATTCGTGATTCCTGATTCAATTCATGATTCATGATTCAATTCATGATGCATGATTCATTTCATGATTCATGATTCAATTCATGATTCGATTCATGATTTATGATTCAATTCATGATTCATGATTCGATTCATGATTCATGATTCAATTCATGATTCATGATTCATGATTCGAATTATGATTAATGATTAAATTCATGATTCATGATTTATGATTCAATTCATGATTCATGATTCGATTCATGATTCATGTTTGAATTCATGATTCAATTAATGATTCATTTCATGATTCATGATTCAATTTATGATTCATGATTCAATCCATGATTCATGATTCGATTCATGATTCATGATTCAATTCATGATTCATGATTCATTTCTTGATTCTTTTCATGATTCACGATTTAATTCATGATTCATGACTCATGATTCAATTCATGATTCATGATTCAATTCATGATTAATGATTCAATTCATGATTCAAGATTCATTTTATGATTCATGATTCATGATTCAATTCATGATTCATGATTCAATTCATCATTCATGATTCAATTCATGATTTGATTCATGATTCATGATTCAATTCATGATTCATGACTCATGATTCAATTCATCATTCATGATTCAATTCATGATTCATGATTCAATTCATCATTCATGATTCATGATTCAATTCATGATTCAATACATGATTCATGATTCGATTCATGATTCATAATTCAATTCATGATTCATGATTCATGATTCAATTCATGATTCGATTCATGATTCATGATTCAATTCATGATTCATGATTCATGATTCAATTCATTATTCATGATTCAATTCATGATTTATGATTCATGATTCAATTCATGATTCATGATTTATGATTAAATTCATGATTCGATTCATGATTCATAATTCGATATATGATTCATGATTCATGATTCAATTCATGTTTCGATTCATGATTCAATTCATGATTCGATTCATGATTCATGATTCAATTCATCATTAATGATTCATGATTCAATTCATGATTCAATACATGATTTATGATTCGATTCATGATTCATAATTCAATTCATGATTCATGATTCATGATTCAATTCATGATTCGATTCATGATTCATAATTCGATATATGATTCATGATTAAATTCATGATTCATGTTTTATGATTCAATTCATGATTCATGATTCAATTCATGATTCATGACTCATGATTCAATTCATGATTCATGATTCAATTCATGATTCATGATTCATGATTCAATTCATGATTCAATACATGATTCATGATTCGAGTCATGATTCATAATTCAATTCATGATTCATGATTCAATTCATGATTCGATTCATGATTCATGATTCAATTCATGATTCATGATTCATGATTCAATTCATTATTCATGATTCAATTCATGATTCATGATTCATGATTCAATTCATGATTCATGATTTATGATTAAATTCATGATTCGATTCATGATTCATAATTCGATATATGATTCATGATTCATGATTCAATTCATGATTCGATTCATGATTCATGATTCAATTCATGATTCGATTCATGATTCATGATTCAATTCATCATTCATGATTCATGATTCAATTCATGATTCAATACATGATTCATGATTCGATTCATGATTCATAATTCAATTCATGATTCATGATTCATGATTCAATTCATGATTCGATTCATGATTCATGATTCAATTCATGATTCTTGATTCAATTCATTATTCATGATTCAATTCATAATTCATGATTCATGATTCAATTCATGATTCATGATTTATGATTAAATTCATGATTCGATTCATGATTCGTAATTCGATATATGATTCATGATCCATGATTCATTTCATGATTCGATTCATGATTCATGATTCGATTCATGATTCATGATTCAATTCATCATTCATGATTCATGATTCAATTCATGATTCGATTCATGATTCATGATTCAATTCATCATTCATGATTCATGATTCAATTCATTATTCATGATTCAATTCATGATTCATGATTCATGATTCAATTCATGATTTATGATTTATGATTAAATTCATGATTCGATTCATGATTCATAATTCGATAAATGATTCATGATTAAATTCATGATTCATGTTTTATGATTCAATTCATGATTCATGATTCATGATTCAATTCATGATTCATGATTTGTGATTTAATTCATGATTCGATTTATGATTCATAATTCGATATATGATTCATGATTAAATTCATGATTCATGTTTTATGATTCAATTCATGATTCATGATTCATTATTCAATTCATGATTCATGATTCGATTCATGATTCATGATTCAATTCTTGATTCATGATTCGATTCATGATTCATGATTACATTTATGGTTCATGAATCTTGATTCAATTTATGATTTATTTCATGATTCATGATTCGATTCATGATTCATAATTTATGATTCAATTCATGATTCATGATTCGATTCATGATTCATGATTAAATTCATGATTCATGTTTTATGATTCAATTCATGATTCATGATTCATGATTCAATTCATGATTCGATTCATGTTTCATGATTCATTATTCAATTCATGATTCATGATTCGATTCATGATTCATGATTCAATTCTTGATTCATGATTCATTATTCAATTCATGATTCATGATTCGATTCATGATTCATGATTACATTTATGGTTCATGAATCTTGATTCAATTTATGATTTATTTCATGATTCATGATTAAATTCATGATTCATGATTCATGATTCATGATTCATGATTCGATTTATAATTCATGATTCAATTCATGATGCATGATTCAATTTGTGATTCATGATTTAATTCATGATTCATGATCCATTTCATGATTCATTTCATGATTCATGATTTAATTCATGATTCAATTCATGATTCAATTTATGATTCATAATTCATGATTAAATTCATGATTCAATTCATGATTCATGATTCATGATTCAATTCATGATTCATGATTCAATTCATGATTCATGATTCAATGCATGATTCAATTCTAGATTCAATTCATAATTCAATTCATGATTCATGATTCAATTCATGATTCGATATATGATTCATGATTAAATTCATGATTCATAATTTATGATTCAATTCATGATTCATGATTCATGATTCAATTCATGATTCGATTCACGATTCATGATTCAATTCATGATTCATGATTTGATTCATGATTCATGATTCAATTTTTAATTCATGATTCGATTCATGATTCATGATTAAATTTATGATTCATGATTTATGATTCAATTCATGATTCATGATTTATTTCATGATTCAATTCATGGTTCATGAATCTTGATTCAATTCATGATTCAATTCATTATTTATTTCATGATTCATGATTCGATTTATGATTCATGATTCAAAATTCAATTCATGATTCAATTCAGGATTTATGATTCAATTCATGATTCATGATTCATTTCATGATTCATGATTCGATTTATGATTCATGATTCAATTCATGATGTATGATTCAATTTGTGATTCATGATTCAATTCATGATTCATGATTCAATTCATGATTCATGATTCATGATTCAATTCATGATTCATGATTTATGATTAAATTCATGATTCGATTCATGATTCATAATTCGATATATGATTCATAGATACATGATTCAGATTCAATTCATGATTCGATTCATGATTCATGATTCAATTCATGATTCGATTCATGATTCATGATTCAATTCATCATTCATGATTCATGATTCAATTCATGATTCAATACATGATTCATGATTCGATTCATGATTCATAATTCAATTCATGATTCATGATTCATGATTCAATTCATGATTCGATTCATGATTCATGATTCAATTCATGATTCTTGATTCAATTCATTATTCATGATTCAATTCATAATTCATGATTCATGATTCAATTCATGATTCATGATTTATGATTAAATTCATGATTCGATTTATGATTCGTAATTCGATATATGATTCATGATCCATGATTCATTTCATGATTCGATTCATGATTCATGATTCGATTCATGATTCATGATTCAATTCATCATTCATTATTCATGATTCAATTCATGATTCGATTCATGATTCATGATTCAATTCATGATTCATGATTCATGATTCAATTCATTATTCATGATTCAATTCATGATTCATGATTCATGATTCAATTCATGATTTATGATTTATGATTAAATTCATGATTCGATTCATGATTCATAATTCGATAAATGATTCATGATTAAATTCATGATTCATGTTTTATGATTCAATTCATGATTCATGATTCATGATTCAATTCATGATTCATGATTTATGATTTAATTCATGATTCGATTTATGATTCATAATTCGATATATGATTCATGATTAAATTCATGATTCATGTTTTATGATTCAATTCATGATTCATGATTCATTATTCAATTCATGATTCATGATTCGATTCATGATTCATGATTCAATTCTTGATTCATGATTCGATTCATGATTCATGATTACATTTATGGTTCATGAATCTTGATTCAATTTATGATTTATTTCATGATTCATGATTCGATTCATGATTCATAATTTATGATTCATGATTCAATTCATTATTCATGATTCAATTCATGATTCATGATTCATGATTCAATTCATGATTCATGATTTATGATTAAATTCATGATTCGATTCATGATTCATAATTCGATATATGATTCATGATTCATGATTCAATTCATGATTCGATTCATGATTCATGATTCAATTCATGATTCGATTCATGATTCATGATTCAATTCATGATTCAATACATGATTCATGATTCGATTCATGATTCATAATTCAATTCATGATTCATGATTCATGATTCAATTCATGATTCGATTCATGATTCATGATTCAATTCATGATTCTTGATTCAATTCATTATTCATGATTCAATTCATAATTCATGATTCATGATTCAATTCATGATTCATGATTTATGATTAAATTCATGATTCGATTCATGATTCGTAATTCGATATATGATTCATGATCCATGATTCATTTCATGATTCGATTCATGATTCATGATTCGATTCATGATTCATGATTCAATTCATCATTCATTATTCATGATTCAATTCATGATTCGATTCATGATTCATGATTCAATTCATGATTCATGATTCATGATTCAATTCATTATTCATGATTCAATTCATGATTCATGATTCATGATTCAATTCATGATTTATGATTTATGATTAAATTCATGATTCGATTCATGATTCATAATTCGATAAATGATTCATGATTAAATTCATGATTCATGTTTTATGATTCAATTCATGATTCATGATTCATGATTCAATTCATGATTCATGATTTATGATTTAATTCATGATTCGATTTATGATTCATAATTCGATATATGATTCATGATTAAATTCATGATTCATGTTTTATGATTCAATTCATGATTCATGATTCATTATTCAATTCATGATTCATGATTCGATTCATGATTCATGATTCAATTCTTGATTCATGATTCGATTCATGATTCATGATTACATTTATGGTTCATGAATCTTGATTCAATTTATGATTTATTTCATGATTCATGATTCGATTCATGATTCATAATTTATGATTCATGATTCAATTCATTATTCATGATTCAATTCATGATTCATGATTCATGATTAATTCATGATTCATGATTTATGATTAAATTCATGATTCGATTCATGATTCATAATTCGATATATGATTCATGATTCATGATTCAATTCATGATTCGATTCATGATTCATGATTCAATTCATGATTCGATTCATGATTCATGATTCAATTCATGATTCAATACATGATTCATGATTCGATTCATGATTCATAATTCAATTCATGATTCATGATTCATGATTCAATTCATGATTCGATTCATGATTCATGATTCAATTCATGATTCTTGATTCAATTCATTATTCATGATTCAATTCATAATTCATGATTCATGATTCAATTCATGATTCATGATTTATGATTAAATTCATGATTCGATTCATGATTCGTAATTCGATATATGATTCATGATCCATGATTCATTTCATGATTCGATTCATGATTCATGATTCGATTCATGATTCATGATTCAATTCATCATTCATGATTCATGATTCAATTCATGATTCGATTCATGATTCATGATTCAATTCATCATTCATGATTCATGAATTCAATTCATTATTCATGATTCAATTCATGATTCATGATTCATGATTCAATTCATGATTTATGATTTATGATTAAATTCATGATTCGATTCATGATTCATAATTCGATAAATGATTCATGATTAAATTCATGATTCATGTTTTATGATTCAATTCATGATTCATGATTCATGATTCAATTCATGATTCATGATTTATGATTTAATTCATGATTCGATTTATGATTCATAATTCGATATATGATTCATGATTAAATTCATGATTCATGTTTTATGATTCAATTCATGATTCATGATTCATTATTCAATTCATGATTCATGATTCGATTCATGATTCATGATTCAATTCTTGATTCATGATTCGATTCATGATTCATGATTACATTTATGGTTCATGAATCTTGATTCAATTTATGATTTATTTCATGATTCATGATTCGATTCATGATTCATAATTTATGATTCAATTCATGATTCATGATTCGATTCATGATTCATGATTAAATTCATGATTCATGTTTTATGATTCAATTCATGATTCATGATTCATGATTCAATTCATGATTCGATTCATGTTTCATGATTCATTATTCAATTCATGATTCATGATTCGATTCATGATTCATGATTCAATTCTTGATTCATGATTCATTATTCAATTCATGATTCATGATTCGATTCATGATTCATGATTACATTTATGGTTCATGAATCTTGATTCAATTTATGATTTATTTCATGATTCATGATTAAATCATGATTCATGATTCATGATTCATGATTCATGATTCATGATTCGATTTATAATTCATGATTCAATTCATGATGCATGATTCAATTTGTGATTCATGATTTAATTCATGATTCATGATCCATTTCATGATTCATTTCATGATTCATGATTTAATTCATGATTCAATTCATGATTCAATTTATGATTCATAATTCATGATTAAATTCATGATTCAATTCATGATTCATGATTCATGATTCAATTCATGATTCATGATTCAATTCATGATTCATGATTCAATGCATGATTCAATTCTAGATTCAATTCATAATTCAATTCATGATTCATGATTCAATTCATGATTCGATATATGATTCATGATTAAATTCATGATTCATAATTTATGATTCAATTCATGATTCATGATTCATGATTCAATTCATGATTCGATTCACGATTCATGATTCAATTCATGATTCATGATTTGATTCATGATTCATGATTCAATTTTTAATTCATGATTCGATTCATGATTCATGATTAAATTTATGATTCATGATTTATGATTCAATTCATGATTCATGATTTATTTCATGATTCAATTCATGGTTCATGAATCTTGATTCAATTCATGATTCAATTCATTATTTATTTCATGATTCATGATTCGATTTATGATTCATGATTCAAAATTCAATTCATGATTCAATTCAGGATTTATGATTCAATTCATGATTCATGATTCATTTCATGATTCATGATTCGATTTATGATTCATGATTCAATTCATGATGTATGATTCAATTCGTGATTCATGATTCAATTCATGATTCATGATTCAATTCATGATTCATGATTCATGATTCAATTCATGATTCATGATTTATGATTAAATTCATGATTCGATTCATGATTCATAATTCGATATATGATTCATGATTCATGATTCAATTCATGATTCGATTCATGATTCATGATTCAATTCATGATTCGATTCATGATTCATGATTCAATTCATCATTCATGATTCATGATTCAATTCATGATTCAATACATGATTCATGATTCGATTCATGATTCATAATTCAATTCATGATTCATGATTCATGATTCAATTCATGATTCGATTCATGATTCATGATTCAATTCATGATTCTTGATTCAATTCATTATTCATGATTCAATTCATAATTCATGATTCATGATTCAATTCATGATTCATGATTTATGATTAAATTCATGATTCGATTCATGATTCGTAATTCGATATATGATTCATGATCCATGATTCATTTCATGATTCGATTCATGATTCATGATTCGATTCATGATTCATGATTCAATTCATCATTCATTATTCATGATTCAATTCATGATTCGATTCATGATTCATGATTCAATTCATGATTCATGATTCATGATTCAATTCATTATTCATGATTCAATTCATGATTCATGATTCATGATTCAATTCATGATTTATGATTTATGATTAAATTCATGATTCGATTCATGATTCATAATTCGATAAATGATTCATGATTAAATTCATGATTCATGTTTTATGATTCAATTCATGATTCATGATTCATGATTCAATTCATGATTCATGATTTATGATTTAATTCATGATTCGATTTATGATTCATAATTCGATATATGATTCATGATTAAATTCATGATTCATGTTTTATGATTCAATTCATGATTCATGATTCATTATTCAATTCATGATTCATGATTCGATTCATGATTCATGATTCAATTCTTGATTCATGATTCGATTCATGATTCATGATTACATTTATGGTTCATGAATCTTGATTCAATTTATGATTTATTTCATGATTCATGATTCGATTCATGATTCATAATTTATGATTCAATTCATGATTCATGATTCGATTCATGATTCATGATTAAATTCATGATTCATGTTTTATGATTCAATTCATGATTCATGATTCATGATTCAATTCATGATTCGATTCATGTTTCATGATTCATTATTCAATTCATGATTCATGATTCGATTCATGATTCATGATTCAATTCTTGATTCATGATTCGATTCATGATTCATGATTACATTTATGGTTCATGAATCTTGATTCAATTTATGATTTATTTCATGATTCATGATTAAATTCATGATTCATGATTCATGATTCATGATTCATGATTCATGATTCGATTTATAATTCATGATTCAATTCATGATGCATGATTCAATTTGTGATTCATGATTTAATTCATGATTCATGATCCATTTCATGATTCATTTCATGATTCATGATTTAATTCATGATTCAATTCATGATTCAATTTATGATTCATAATTCATGATTAAATTCATGATTCAATTCATGATTCATGATTCATGATTCAATTCATGATTCATGATTCAATTCATGATTCATGATTCAATGCATGATTCAATTCTAGATTCAATTCATAATTCAATTCATGATTCATGATTCAATTCATGATTCGATATATGATTCATGATTAAATTCATGATTCATAATTTATGATTCAATTCATGATTCATGATTCAATTCATGATTCGATTCACGATTCATGATTCAATTCATGATTCATGATTTGATTCATGATTCATGATTCAATTTTTAATTCATGATTCGATTCATGATTCATGATTAAATTTATGATTCATGATTTATGATTCAATTCATGATTCATGATTTATTTCATGATTCAATTCATGGTTCATGAATCTTGATTCAATTCATGATTCAATTCATTATTTATTTCATGATTCATGATTCGATTTATGATTCATGATTCAAAATTCAATTCATGATTCAATTCAGGATTTATGATTCAATTCATGATTCATGATTCATTTCATGATTCATGATTCGATTTATGATTCATGATTCAATTCATGATGTATGATTCAATTCGTGATTCATGATTCAATTCATGATTCATGATTCAATTCATGATTCATGATTCATGATTCGATTTATGATTCATGATTCAATTCATGATGCATGATTCAATTCGTGATTCCTGATTCAATTCATGATTCATGATTCAATTCATGATTCATGATTCATTTTATGATTCATGATTCAATTCATGATTCGATTCATGATTTATGATTCAATTCATGATTCATGATTCGATTCATGATTCATGATTCAATTCATGATCCATGATTCGAATTATGATTCATGATTAAATTCATGATTCATGATTTGTGATTCAATTCATGATTCATGATTTATTTCATGATTCAATTCATGGTTCATGAATCTTGATTCAATTCATGATTTATTTCATGATTCATGATTCGATTCTTGATTCATGATTCATGATTCAATTCATGATTCAATTCATGATTTGTTTCATGATTCATGATTCGATTCATTATTCATGATTCAATTCTTGATTTATGATTCATGATTTATTTCATGATTCATGATTCAATTCATGATTCATGATTCGATTCATGATTCATGATTCAATTCATGATTCATGATTCAATTCTTGAATCATGATTAATGATTCGAATTATGATTCATGATTCAATTCATGATTCATGATTTATGATTCAATTCATGGTTCATGAATCTTTATTCAATTCATGATTTATTTCATGATTCATGATTCGATTCATGATTCATGAATTATTTCATGATTCATTTCATGATTCATGATTCGATTTATGATTCATGATTCAATTCATGATGCATGATTCAATTCGTGATTCATGATTCAATTAATGATTCATGATTCATTTCATGATTCATTTCATGATTCATGATTCGATTTATGATTCATGATTCAATTCATGATGCATGATTCAATTCGTGATTCCTGATTCAATTCATGATTCATGATTCAATTCATGATTCATGATTCATTTTATGATTCATGATTCAATTCATGATTCGATTCATGATTTATGATTCAATTCATGATTCATGATTCGATTCATGATTCATGATTCAATTCATGATTCATGATTCGAATTATGATTCATGATTAAATTCATGATTCATGATTTATGATTCAATTCATGATTCATGATTTATTTCATGATTCAATTCATGGTTCATGAATCTTGATTCAATTCATGATTTATTTCATGATTCATGATTCGATTCATGATTTATGATTCAGGATTCAATTCATGATTCAATTCATGATTTATTTCATGATTCATGATTCGATTCATGATTCATGATTCAATTCTTGATTTATGATTCATGATTTAATTCATGATTCATGATTCAATTCATGATTCATGATTCGATTCATGATTCATGATTCAATTCATGATTCATGATTCAATTCTTGAATCATGATTAATGATTCGAATTATGATTCATGATTCAATTCATGATTCATGATTTATGATTCAATTCATGGTTCATGAATCTTTATTCAATTCATGATTTATTTCATGATTCATGATTCGATTCATGATTCATGATTCAATTCATGATTCAATTCATGATTTATTTCATAATTCATGATTCGATTCATGATTCAATTCATGATTCAATTCATGATTTATGATTCAATTCATGATTCATGATTCATGATTTAATTCCTGATTCGTGATTCATGATTCATGATTGGATTTATAATTCATGATTCAATTCATGATGCATGATTCAATTCGTGATTCATGATTCAATTCATGATTCATGATTCATTTCATGATTCATGATTGAATTCAAAATTCATGATTGAATTCATGATTCATTTCATGATTCAACTTATGATTTATAATTCAATTCATGATTCATGATTCAATTCATGATTCATGATTCAATTCATGATTCAATTTATGATTCATGATTCCTGATTCAATTCATGATTCGATGATTCGATTCATGATTCATGATTCAATTCATGATTCATGATTCGATTTATGATTCATGATTCAATTCATGATTCATGATTCAATTCATGATTCATGAATCAATTCAAAATTCATGATTCAATTCATGATTCAATTCATGATTCAACTTATGATTTATAATTCATGATTCAATTCATGATTCATGATTCATGATTCAATTCATGATTCATGATTCAATTGATGATTCATGATTTGATTCATGATTCATCATTTATCATTCAATTAATGATTCATTATTCAATTCATGATTCAATTTATGATTCATGATTCCTGATTCAATTCATGATTAATGATTCAATTCATGATTCATGATTCCTTTCATGATTCATGATTCAATTCATGATTCATGATTAAATTCATGATTCATGATTCCTTTCATGATTCATGATTCAATTCATGATTCATGATTCAATTCATGATTCATGATTCAATTCATGATTCTTGATTCATTTTCATGATTCATGATTCAATTTATTATTCAATTCATGATTCAACTTATGATTTATAATTCATGATTCTATTCATGATTCAATTCATGATTCATTATTCATGATTCAATTCATGATTCATGATTCAATTCATGAATCATGATTCGATTCATGATTTATGTTTCAATTCATGATTCAATTCTTGATTCAATTCATAACTCATTTCATGATTCATGATTCAATTCATGATTTATGATTCAATTCTTGATTTATGATTCATGATTCATGATTCAATTTATGATACATGATTCAATTCATGATTCATTTCATGATTCATGATTCAATTCATGATTCATTTCATGATTCATGATTTAATTCATGATTGAATTCATGATTCAATTTATGATCTCATAATTCATGATTCAATTCATGATTCAATTCATGATTCATGATTCATGATTCAATTCATGATTCATGATTCAATTCATCATCATCATCATCATCATTTATTTATATAGCGCCAACATATTCCGTAGCGCTTTACAATTGGGGACAAACGTAATAAACTAATAAACAAACTGGGTAAAACAGACAAAGAGGTGAGAAGGCCCTGCTCGCAAGCTTACAATCTATGGGACAATGGGAGATTGACACATGAGGTTAAGTATAACATTTTGCATCTTGGCCCAGCCAGACTGCAAAGGTAGGGTGACTCATAAGCTAAATGATCCTGTCACACAACAATGTTATTCTGGGGGTAGTTGTCTTGTGTGAAATTGTGTAACAGGCTAAAGGTAGTGAGGTTAAGAGGGTGGTTGAGGAATATTATAAGCTTGTCTGAATAGGTAGGTTTTCAGAGAACGCTTGAAAGTTTGTAGAACAGAGGAGAGTCTTATTGTGCGAGGGAGAGAGTTCCATAGAGTGGGTGCAGCCCGAAAAAAGTCCTGTAACCGGGAATGGGAGGATGTAATGAGGGTGGATGAGAGACGCAGATCTTTTGCAGAACGGAGTTGCCGAGTTGGGAGATATTTTGAGACAAGAGAGGAGATGTATGTTGGTGCAGCTTTGTTGATGGCCTTGTAGGTTAGTAAAAGTATTTTTATATTGGATTCGGTAGAAGACAGGCAGCCAGTGTAGAGACATACAGAGTGATTTCAACAGAGGAATAGCTATTTGCAAGGAAAATCAGTCTTGCCGAAGCATGCAAAATAGATTTTAGGGGTTTGAGTCTGTTTTTGGGAAGACCAGTAAGGAGGGAATTGCAATAGTCAATGCGGGAGATGATTAGTGCATGAATTAAGGTTTTAGCAGTGTCTTGTGTGAGATATGTGCGGATTCTGGGAAATGTTCTTTAAATGTATGTAACATGATTTAGATATAGAGTCAATGTGGGGAACAAAGGATAGGCGTGAATCAAGGATTACACCTAGGCAGCGAGCTTGTGGGGTGGGATTTATGGTCATGTTATCAACAGAGGTAGAATTGTCAGGTATGCTCTTGTTGGCGGGTGGGAATATTATTAACTCTGTTTTAGAAAGATTAAGTTTGAGTTGACGAGAGGCCATCCAAGATGAAATGGCAGAAAGACAGTCAGTTACACGGGACAACACAGATGTCGAGATATCAGGAGAGGATAGATAGATTTGGGTATCATCCGCATAGAGATGATACTGAAAGCCAAAGGAACTTATTAGATTTCCAAGAGAAGCGGTATAGATAGAGAACAGCAGAGGACCTAGCACCGAGCCTTGTGGTACTCCAACTGATAGGGGAAGCGGAGCAGAGGTGGCTCCAGAGAAATTAACAGTGAAAGAGCGATTAGAGAGGTAAGATGAGAACCAGGATAGAACTGTGTCTTGAAGACCTAGGGATTGCAGCGTTTGTATGAGAAGAGAGTGGTCAACGGTGTCAAATGCAGCCGAGAGATCAAGGAGAATTAGGAGAGAGTAATGGCGTTCAGTCTTAGCAGTGATCAGATCATTAACAACCTTGGTCAGCGCAGTCTCTGTGGAGTGTTGAGAACGAAAGCCAGACTGAAGAGGATCCCAACAGGTTGTTTGCGGAAAGAAAGCATGTGAGGCGAGTGTAGGCAAGTCTCTCTAGAAGCTTGGAGGGGCAAGGGAGCTGAGAGATGGGACGGTAATTTGAGAGAGAGTTGTTTGGGTCGGAGTTTTGTTTTTTTTAGAATAGGAGTAATCACTGCATGCTTGTATAGTGATGGAAAGATGCCAGTAGAGAGTGAGAGATTACAGATTTGAGTTAGAGGTGAAATGAGCACAGAAGACAGGGATCTACCAATTTGCGAGGGAATAGGATCAAGAGGACAGGAGGTAGAGTAGGAAGATAAGAAGAGCGTAGAAATTTCCTCTTCATTTGTGGGGTCAAATGAAGAAAGGGTGTCAGAGGGTAGTGGGAAGGAAATGAGCTGATGGCTTGTTGAGGAAGAGGATACCATTTCTAGTCTGATCTTGTCAATCTTGTCCTTGAAGTAGGAAGCAAGATCCTGAGCACTGATAGTAGATGGAGGGTTCGGGGTGGGAGGATTGAGAAGATGATTAAATGTATTGAAAAGGCGTTTGGGGTTAGAAGCCTGAGCATAGATAAGAGATTGAAAGCATGTTTGTTTTGCAGTGTCCAGAGCATTTCGATAGGAGTGGTAGACAGAAGTATATGTGAAGAAGTCATTAGAGCTTCGAGATTTACGCCAGTGACGTTCTGCTTTACGGGACAGTTTTTGAAGATTTCGTGTTGCTTTGGTGTGCCACGGTTGACATCGAAGTCGACGTGTAGTATGAAGTGTCGCTGGAGCCACTTGATCAAGGGCCGTTGCTAAGGTTAGGTGAAAATGAGGTACTGCCATCTCAGGGGATGAGAATGTAGAGATAGGGGAGAGAAGGTGTTGGAGAGAGGTGGAAAATTGTTGAAGATTAATAGAATTAAGATTTCTACGAGTATGAGGAGGCTTGGTTGAGTCAGACAGTAGAGAGGTTAGAGCAGTGGGGGTGAGAGTGTAGCTGATAAGGTGATGATCCGAGAGGGGGAAGGGTGTGTTAATAAAATTAGAAACTGAGCATAGTCTAGAGAAAACAAGATCAAGGCAGTGGCCATCCTCATGTTTCATGATTCAATGCATGATTCAATTCTTGATTCAATTCATAATTGAATTCATGATTCATGATTCAATTCATGATTCAATTCATGATTTATGATTCAATTCATGATTTATTTCATGATTCATGATTCGATTCATGATTCATGATTCAATTCATGATTCAATTCATGATTTATAATTCAATTCATGATTCATGATTCATGATTTAATTCATGATTCATGATTCATGATTCATGATTCGATTTATAATTCATGATTCAATTCATGATGCATGATTCAATTTGTGATTCATGATTTAATTCATGATTCATGATTCATTTCATGATTCATTTCATGATTCATGATTCATGATTCAATTCATGATTCATGAGTCAATTCATGACTCATGATTCATTTCATGATTCATGATTTAATTCATGATTCAATTCATGATTCAATTTATGATTCATAATTCATGATTCAATTCATGATTCAATTCATGATTCATGATTCATGATTCAATTCATGATTCATGATTCAATTCATGATTCATGATTCAATGCATGATTCAATTCTTGATTCAATTCATAATTCAATTCATGATTCATGATTCAAGTCATGATTCGATTCATGATTCATGATTCATGATACGATATATGATTCATGATTAAATTCATGATTCATAATTTATGATTCAAATCATGATTCATGATTCATGATTCAATTCATGATTCGATTCATGATTCATGATTTAATTCATGATTCATGATTTGATTCATGATTCATGATTCAATTTTTTAATTCATGATTTGATTCATGATTAAATTTATGATTCATGATTTATGATTCAATTCATGATTCGTGATTTATTTTATGATTCAATTCATGGTTCATGAATCTTGATTCAATTCATGATTTATTTCATGATTCATGATTCGATTCATGATTCATGATTCATGATTCAATTCATGATTCAATTCATTATTTATTTCATGATTCATGATTCGATTCATGATTCATGATTCAAAATTTAATTCATGATTCAATTCAGGATTTATGATTCAATTCATGATTCATGATTCATTTCATGATTCATTTCATGATTCATGATTCGATTTATGATTCATGATTCAATTCATGATGCATGATTCAATTCGTGATTCATGATTCAATTCATGATTCATTTCATGATTCATTTCATGATTCATGATTCGATTTATGATTCAATTCATGATGCATAATTCAATTCGTGATTCCTGATTCAATTCATGATTCATGATTCAATTCATGATTCATGATTCATTTCATGATTCATGATTCAATTCATGATTTGATTCATGATTTATGATTCAATTCATGATTCATGATTCGATTCATGATTCATGATTCAATTCATGATTCATGATTCATGATTCGAATTATGATTCATGATTTATTTCATGATTCAATTCATGGTTCATGAATCTTGATTCAATTCATGATTTATTTCATGATTCATGATTCGATTCATGATTCATGATTCATGATTCAATTCATGATTCAATTAATGATTTATTTCATGATTCATGATTCGATTCATGATTCATGATTCAATTCTTGATTTATGATTCATGATTCATGATTTAATTCATGATTTATAATTCAATTCATGATTCATGATTCAATTCTTGATTTATGATTCATGATTCATGATTTAATTCATGATTCATAATTCAATTCATGATTCATGATTCGATTCATGATTCATGTTTGAATTCATGATTCAATTATTGATTCATTTCATGATTCATGATTCAATTTATGATTCATGATTCAATCCATGATTCATGATTCGATTCATGATTCATGATTCAATTCATGATTCATGATTCATTTCATTATTCTTTTCATGATTCATGATTTAATTCATGATTCATGACTCATGATTCAATTCATGATTCATGATTCAATTCATGATTAATGATTCAATTCATGATTCATAATTCATTTTATGATTCATGATTCATGATTCAATTCATGATTCATGATTCAATTCATCATTCATGATTCAATTCATGATTCGATTCATGATTCATGATTCAATTCATGATTCATGATTCATGATTCAATTCATGATTCAATACATGATTCATGATTCGATTCATGATTCATAATTCAATTCATGATTCATGATTCATGATTCAATTCATGATTCGATTCATGATTCATGATTCAATTCATGATTCATGATTCATGATTCAATTCATTATTCATGATTCAATTCATGATTCATGATTCATGATTCAATTCATGATTCATGATTTATGATTAAATTCATGATTCGATTCATGATTCATAATTCGATATATGATTCATGATTCATGATTCAATTCATGATTCGATTCATGATTCATGATTCAATTCATGATTCGATTCATGATTCATGATTCAATTCATCATTCATGATTCATGATTCAATTCATGATTCAATACATGATTCATGATTCGATTCATGATTCATAATTTAATTCATGATTCATGATTCATGATTCAATTCATGATTTGATTCATGATTCATGATTCAATTCATGATTCATGATTCATGATTCAATTCATTATTCATGATTCAATTCATGATTCATGATTTATGATTCATGATTCAATTCATGATTCATGATTTATGATTAAATTCATGATTCGATTCATGATTCATAATTCGATATATGATTCATGATTAAATTCATGATTCATGTTTTATGATTCAATTCATGATTCATGATTCATGATTCAATTCATGATTGATGACTCATGATTCAATTCATGATTCATGATTCAATTCATGATTCATGATTCAATTCATGATTCAATACATGATTCATGATTCGATTCATGATTCATAATTCAATTCATGATTCATGATTCATGATTCAATTCATGATTCATGATTCATGATTCAATTCATGATTCATGATTCATGATTTCATTCATTATTCATGATTCAATTCATGATTCATGATTCGTGATTCAATTCATGATTCATGATTTATGATTAAATTCATGATTCGATTCATGATTCATAATTCGATATATGATTCATGATTCATGATTCAATTCATGATTCGATTCATGATTCATGATTCAATTCATGATTCGATTCATGATTCATGATTCAATTCATCATTCATGATTCATGATTCAATTCATGATTCAATTCATGATTCAATACATGATTCATGATTCGATTCATGATTCATAATTCAATTCATAATTCATGATTCATGATTCAATTCATGATTTGATTCATGATTCATGATTCAATTCATGATACATGATTCATGATTCAATTCATGATTTATGATTTATGATTAAATTCATGATTCGATTCATGATTCATAATTCGATATATGATTCATGATTAAATTCATGATTCATGTTTTATGATTCAATTCATGATTCATGATTCATGATTCAATTCATGATTCATGATTTATGATTTAATTCATGATTCGATTTATGATTCATAATTCGATATATGATTCATGATTAAATTCATGATTCATGTTTTATGATTCAATTCATGATTCATGATTCATTATTCAATTCATGATTCATGATTCGATTCATGATTCATGATTACATTTATGGTTCATGAATCTTGATTCAATTTATGATTTATTTCATGATTCATGATTCGATTCATGATTCATGATTTATGATTCAATTCATGATTCATGATTCGATTCATGATTCATGATTAAATTCATGATTCATGTTTTATGATTCAATTCATGATTCATGATTCATGATTCAATTCATGATTCGATTCATGATTCATGATTCATTATTCAATTCATGATTCATGATTCGATTCATGATTCATGATTTATGATTCAATTCATGATTCATGATTCGATTCATGATTCATGATTAAATTCATGATTCATGTTTTATGATTCAATTCATGATTCATGATTCATGATTCAATTCATGATTCGATTTATAATTCATGATTCAATTCATGATGCATGATTCAATTTGTGATTCATGATTTAATTCATGATTCATGATTCATTTCATGATTCATTTCATGATTCATGATTCATGATTCAATTCATGATTCATGAGTCAATTCATGATTCATGATTCATGATTCAATGTATGATTCATGATTCAATTCATGATTCATGATTCAATGCATGATTCAATTCTTGATTCAATTCATAATTCAATTCATGATTCATGATTCAATTCATGATTCAATTCATGATTTATGATTCAATTCCTGATTTATTTCATGATTCATGATTCGATTCATGATTCATGATTCAATTCATGATTCAATTCAAGATTTATGATTCAATTCATGATTCATGATTCATGATTTAATTCATGATTCATGATTCATGATTCGATTTATAATTCATGATTCAATTCATGATGCATGATTCAATTTGTGATTCATGATTCAATTCACGATTCATGAGTCAATTCATGATTCATGATTCATTTCATGATTCATGATTTAATTCATGATTCAATTCATGATTCAATTTATGATTCATAGTTCATGATTAAATTCATGATTCAATTCATGATTCATGATTCATGATTCAATTCATGATTCATGATTCAATTCATGATTCATGATTCAATGCATGATTCAATTCTTGATTAAATTCATAATTCAATTCATGATTCATGATTCAATTCATGATTCAATATATGATTCATGATTAAATTCATGATTCATAATTTATGATTCAATTCATGATTCATGATTCATGATTCAATTCATGATTCGATTCACGATTCATGATTCAATTCATGATTCATGATTTGATTCATGATTCATGATTCAATTTTTAATTCATGATTCGATTCATGATTCATGATTAAATTTATGATTCATGATTTATGATTCAATTCATGATTCATGATTTATTTCATGATTCAATTCATGGTTCATGAATCTTGATTCAATTCATGATTTATTTCATGATTCATGATTCGATTCATGATTCATGATTCATGATTCGATTCATGATTCATGATTCATGATTCAATTCATGATTCAATTCATGATTTATTTCATGATTCATGATTCATTATTCAATTCATGATTCATGATTCGATTCATGATTCATGATTCAATTCTTGATTCATGATTCGATTCATGATTCATGATTACATTTATGGTTCATGAATCTTGATTCAATTTATGATTTATTTCATGATTCATGATTAAATTCATGATTCATGATTCATGATTCATGATTCATGATTCATGATTCGATTTATAATTCATGATTCATGATTCATTTCATGATTCTTTTCATGATTCATGATTTAATTCATGATTCATGATTCATGATTCAATTCATGATTCATGATTCAATTCATGATTAATGATTCAATTCTTGATTCATGATTCAATTCATGATTCATGATTCAATTCATTATTCATGATTCAATTCATGATTCGATTCATGATTCATGATTCAATTCATGATTCATGACTCATGATTCAATTCATGATTCATGATTCAATTCATGATTCATGATTCAATTCATGATTCAATACATGAATTCATGATGCATGATTCAATTTGTGATTCATGATTTAATTCATGATTCATGATTCAATGCATGATTCAATTCTTAATTCAATTCATAATTCAATTCATGATTTTTGATTCAATTCATGATACAATTCATGATTTATGATTCAATTCCTGATTTATTTCATGATTCATGATTCGATTCATGATTCATGATTCATGATTCAATTCATGATTCAATTCATGATTTATGATTCAATTCATGATTCATGATTCATGATTTAATTCATGATTCATGATTCATGATTCATGATTCAATTTATAAATCATGATTCAATTCATGATGCATGATTCAATTTGTGATTCATGATTCAATTCACGATTCATGAGTCAATTCATGATTCATGATTCATTTCATGATTCATGATTTAATTCATGATTCAATTCATGATTCAATTTATGATTCATAGTTCATGATTAAATTCATGATTCATTTCATGATTCATGATTCATGATTCAATTCATGATTCATGATTCAATTCATGATTCATGATTCAATGCATGATTCAATTTATGATTCATAGTTCATGATGAAATTCATGATTCATTTCATGATTCATGATTCATGATTCAATTCATGATTCATGATTCAATTCATGATTCATGATTCAATGCATGATTCAATTCTTGATTCAATTCATAATTCAATTCATGATTCATGATTCAATTCATGATTCGATATATGATTCATGATTAAATTCATGATTCATAATTTATGATTCAATTCATGATTCATGATTCATGATTCAATTCATGATTCGATTCACGATTCATGATTCAATTCATGATTCATGATTTGATTCATGATTCATGATTCAATTTTTAATTCATGATTCGATTCATGATTCATGATTAAATTTATGATTCATGATTTATGATTCAATTCATGATTCATGATTTATTTCATGATTCAATTCATGGTTCATGAATCTTGATTCAATTCATGATTTATTTCATGATTCATGATTCGATTCATGATTCATGATTCATGATTCAATTCTTGATTTATGATTCATGATTTAATTCATGATTTATAATTCAATTCATGATTCATGATTCAATTCTTGATTTATGATTCATGATTCATGATTTAATTCATGATTCATAATTCAATTCATGATTCATGATTCGATTCATGATTCATGTTTGAATTCATGATTCAATTCATGATTCATTTCATGATTCATGATTCAATTTATGATTCATGATTCAATCCATGATTCATTATTCGATTCATGATTCATGATGCAATTCATGATTTATGATTCATTTCATGATTCTTTTCATGATTCATGATTTAATTCATGATTCATGATTCATGATTCAATTCATGATTCATGATTCAATTCATGATTAATGATTCAATTCTTGATTCATGATTCAATTCATGATTCATGATTCAATTCATTATTCATGATTCAATTCATGATTCGATTCATGATTCATGATTCAATTCATGATTCATGACTCATGATTCAATTCATGATTCATGATTCAATTCATGATTCATGATTCAATTCATGATTCAATACATGATTCGTGATTCGATTCATGATTCATAATTCAATTCATGATTCATGATTCATGATTCAATTCATGATTCGATTCATGATTCATGATTCAATTCATGATTCATGATTCATGATTCAATTCATTTTTCATGATTCAATTCATGATTCATGATTCATGATTCAATTCATGATTCATGATTTATGATTAAATTCATGATTCGATTCATGATTCATAATTCGATATATGATTCATGATTCATGATTCAATTCATCATTCGATTCATGATTCATGATTCAATTCATGATTCGATTCATGATTCATGATTCAATTCATGATTCATGATTCATGATTCAATTCATTATTCATGATTCAATTCATGATTCATGATTCATGATTCAATTCATGATTCATGATTTATGATTAAATTCATGATTCGATTCATGATTCATAATTCGATATAGGATTCATGATTAAATTCATGATTCATGTTTTATGATTCAATTCATGATTCATGATTCAATTCATGATTCATGATTTATGATTAAATTCATGATTCGATTCATGATTCATAATTCGATACATGATTCATGATTAAATTCATGATTCATGTTTTATGATTCAATTCATGATTCATGATTCATTATTCAATTCATGATTCATGATTCGATTCATGATTCATGATTCAATTCTTGATTCATGATTCGATTCATGATTCATGATTACATTTATGGTTCATGAATCTTGATTCAATTTATGATTTATTTCATGATTCATGATTCGATTCATGATTCATGATTTATGATTCACTTCATGATTCATGATTCGATTCATGATTCATGATTAAATTCATGATTCATGTTTTATGATTCAATTCATGATTCATGATTCATGATTCAATTCATGATTCGATTCATGATTCATGATTCATGATTCGATTCATGATTCATGATTCAAAATTCAATTAATGATTCAATTCAGGATTTATGATTCAATTCATGATTCATGATTCATTTCATGATTCATGATTCGATTTATGATTCATGATTTTATTCATGATGCATGATTCAATTCGTGATTCATGATTCAATTCATGATTTATGATTCATTTCATGATTCATTTCATGATTCATGATTCGATTTATGATTCATGATTCAATTCATGATGCATGATTCAATTCGTGATTCCTGATTCAATTCATGATTCATGATTCAATTCATGATTCATGATTCATTTTATGATTCATGATTCAATTCATGATTCAATTCATGATTCGATTCATGATTTATGATTCAATTCATGATTCATGATTTGATTCATGATTCATGATTCAATTCATGATTCATGATTTGAATTATGATTCATGATTAAATTCATGATTCATGATTTATGATTCAATTCATGATTCATGATTTATTTCATGATTCAATTCATGGTTCATGAATCTTAATTCAATTCATGATTTATTTCATGATTCATGATTCGATTCATGATTCATGATTCATGATTCAATTCATGATTCAATTCATGATTTATTTCATGATTCATGATTCGATTCATGATTCATGATTCAATTCTTGATTTATGATTCATGATTTAATTCATGATTAATGATTCAATTCATGATTCATGATTCGATTCATGATGCATGATTTAATTCATGATTCATGATTCATTTCATGATTCATTTCATGATTCATGATTCCTGATTCAATTCATGATTCATGATACAATACATGATTCATGATTCATTTCATGATTCATGATTCAATTCATGATTCAATTCATGATTCAATTTATGATTTATAATTCATGATTCAATTCATGATTCAATTTATCATTCATGATTCATGATTCAATTCATGATTCATGATTCATGATTCGATTCATGATTCATGATTCAATTCATGATTCATGATTCAATTCATGATTCATGATTCAATTCAAAATTCAAGATTTAATTCATGATTCATTTCATGATTCATGATTCATGATTCAATTCATGATTCAATTCATGATTCAACTTATGATTTATAATTCATGATTCAATTCATGATTAAATTCATGATTCATGTTTTATGATTCAATTCATGATTCATGATTCATGATTCAATTCATGATTCATGATTTATGATTAAATTCATGATTCGATTCATGAATTATAATTCGATACATGATTCATGATTAAATTCATGATTCATGTTTTATGATTCAATTCATGATTCATGATTCATTATTCAATTCATGATTCATGATTCGATTCATGATTCATGATTCAATTCTTGATTCATGATTCGATTCATGATTCATGATTACATTTATGGTTCATGAATCTTGATTCAATTTATGATTTATTTCATGATTCATGATTCGATTTATGATTCATGATTTATGATTCAATTCATGATACATGATTCGATTCATGATTCATGATTAAATTCATGATTCATGTTTTATGATTCAATTCATGATTCATGATTCATGATTCAATTCATGATTCGATTCATGATTCATGATTCATTATTCAATTCATGATTCATGATTCGATTCATGATTCATGATTCAATTCTTGATTCATGATTCGATTTAAGATTCATAATTACATTTATGGTTCATGAATCTTGATTCAATTTATGATTTTTTTCATGATTCATGATTCGATTCATGATTCATGATTTATGATTCAATTCATGATTCATGATTTGATTCATAATTCATGATTCAATTCATGATTCAATTCATGATTTATGATTCAATTTATGATTCATGATTAATGATTTAATTCATGATTCATGATTCATGATTCGATTTATAATTCATGATTCAATTCATGATGCACGATTCAATTTGTGATTCATGATTTAATTCATGATTCATGATTAATGATTTAATTCATGATTCATGATTCATGATTCGATTTATAATTCATGATTCAATTCATGATGCATGATTCAATTTGTGATTCATGATTTAATTCATGATTCATGATTCATTTCATGATTCATTTCATGATTCATGAATCATGATTCTATTCATGATTCATCAGTCAATTCATGATTCATGATTCAATGCATGATTCATGATTCAATTCATGATTCATGATTCAATGCATGATTCAATTCCTGATTCAATTCATAATTCAATTCATGATTAATGATTCAATTCATGATTCAATTCATGATTTATGATTCAATTCATGATTTATTTCATTATTCATGATTCGATTCATGATTCATGATTCAATTCATGATTCAATTCATGATTTATGATTCAATTCATGATTTATTTCTTGATTCATGATTCGATTCATGATTCATGATTCAATTCATGATTCAATTCATGATTTATGATTCAATTCATGATTCATGATTTAATTCATGATTCATGATTCATGATTCATGATTCGATTTATAATTCATGATTCAATTCATGATGCATGATTCAATTTGTGATTCATGATTTAATTCATGATTCATGATTCATTTCATGATTCATGATTTAATTCATGATTCAATTCAGGATTTAATTTATGATTCATAATTCATGATTCAATTCATGATTCATGATTCATGATTCAATTCATGATTCATGATTCAATTCATGATTCATGATTCAATGCATGATTCAATTCTTGATTCAATTCATAATTCAATTCATGATTCATGATTCAATTCATGATTTGATTCATGATTCATAATTTATGATTCAATTCATGATTTATGATTCATGATTCAATTCATGATTCGATTCATGATTCAAGATTCAATTCATGATTCATGATTTGATTCATGATTCATGATTCAATTTTTGATTCATGATTTATGATTCAATTCATGATTCATGATTTATTTCATGATTCAATTCATGGTTCATGAATCTTGATTCAATTCATGATTTATTTCATGATTCATGATTCGATTCATGATTCAATTCATTATTTATTTCATGATTCATGATTCGATTCATGATTAATGATTCAATTCATGATTCAATTCATGATTTATGATTCAATCCATGATTTATTTCATTATTCATGATTCGATTCATGATTCATGATTCAAATTATGATTCAATTCATGATTCAATTCATGATTTATGATTCAATTCATGATTTATTTCATGATTCATGATTCGATTCATGATTCATGATTCAATTCATGATTCAATTCATGATTTATGATTCAATTCATGATTCAAGATTTAATTCATGATTCATGATTCATGATTCATGATTCGATTTATAATTCATGATTCAATTCATGATGCATGATTCAATTTGTGATTCATGATTTAATTCATGATTCATGATTCATTTCATGATTCATGATTTAGTTCATGATTCAATTCAGGATTTAATTTATGATTCATAATTCATGATTCAATTCATGATTCATGATTCAATTCATGATTCATGATTCAATGCATGATTCAATTCTTGATTCAATTCATAATTCAATTCATGATTCATGATTCAATTCATGATTTGATTCATGATTCATAATTTATGATTCAATTCATGATTTATGATTCATGATTCAATTCATGATTCGATTCATGATTCATGATTCAATTCATGATTCATGATTTGATTCATGATTCATGATTCAATTTTTGATTCATGATTTATGATTCAAATCATGATTCATGATTTATTTCATGATTCAATTCATGGTTCATGAATCTTGATTCAATTCATGATTTATTTCATGATTCATGATTCGATTCATGATTCAATTCATTATTTATTTCATGATTCATGATTCGATTCATGATTCATGATTCAAAATTCAATTCATGATTCAATTCAGGATTTATGATTCAATTCATGATTAATGATTCATTTCATGATTCATGATTCGATTTATGATTCATGATTCAATTCATGATGCATGATTCAATTTGTGATTCATGATTCAATTCATGATTCATGATTCATTTCATGATTCATTTCATGATTCATGATTCGATTTATGATTCATGATTCAATTCATGATGCATGATTCAATTCGTGATTCCTGATTCAATTCATGATTCATGATTCAATTCATGATTCATGATTCATTTTATGATTCATGATTCATTTCATGATTCAATTCATGATTTATGATTCAATTCATGATTCATGATTCGATTCATGATTCATGATTCAATTCATGATTCATGATTCGAATTATGATTCATGATTAAATTCATGATTCAATATTTATGATTCAATTCATGATTCATGATTTATTTCATGATTCAATTCATGGTTCATGAATCTTGATTCAATTCATGATTTATTTCATGATTCATGATTCATGATTCAATTCATGATTCAATTCATGATTTATTTCATGATTCATGATTCGATTCATGATTCATGATTCAATTCTTGATTTATGATTCATGATTTAATTCATGATTCATGATTCAATTCATGATTCATGATTCGATTCATGATGCATGATTCAATTCGTGATTCATGATTCAATTCATGATTCATGATTCATTTCATGATTCATTTCATGATTCATGATTCCTGATTCAATTCATGATTCATGATACAATACATGATTCATGATTCATTTCATGATTCATGATTCAATTCATGATTCAATTCATGATTCAATTTATGATTCATTATTCATGATTCAATTCATGATTCATGATTCGATTCATGATTCATGATTCAATTCATGAATCATGATTCAATTCATGATTCATGATTCAATTCAAAATTCATGATTCAATTCATGATTCATTTCATGATTCATGATTCAATTCTTGATTTATGATTCATGATTTAATTCATGATTCATGATTCGATTCATGATTCATGATTCAATACATGATTCATGATTCAATTCTTGAATCATGATTAATTATTCGAATTATGATTCACGATTCAATTCATGATTCATGATTTATGATTCAATTCATGGTTCATGAATCTTTATTCAATTCATGATTTATTTCATGATTCATGATTCGATTCATGATTCATGATTCAATTCATGATTCAATTCATGATTTATTTCATAATTCATGATTCGATTCATGATTCAATTCATGATTCAATTCATGATTTATGATTCAATTCATGATTCATGATTCATGATTTAATTCCTAATTCATGATTCATGATTCATGATTCGATTTATAATTCATGATTCAATTCATGATGCATGATTCAATTCTTGATTTATGATTCATGATTTAATTCATGATTAATGATTCAATTCATGATTCATGATTCGATTCATGATGCATGATTCAATTCATGATTCATGATTCAATTCATGATTCATGATTCATTTCATGATTCATTTCATGATTCATGATTCCTGATTCAATTCATGATTCATGATACAATACATGATTCATGATTCATTTCATGATTCATGATTCAATTCATGATTCAATTCATGATTCAATTTATGATTCATAATTCATGATTCAATTCATGATTCAATTTATCATTCATGATTCATGATTTAATTCATGATTCATGATTCATGATTCGATTCATGATTCATGATTCAATTCATGATTCATGATTCAATTCATGATTCATGATTCAATTCAAAATTCATGATTTAATTCATGATTCATGATTCATGATTCAATTCATGATTCAATTCATGATTCAACTTATGATTTATAATTCATGATTCAATTCATGATTAAATTCATGATTCATGTTTTATGATTCAATTCATGATTTATGATTCATGATTCAATTCATGATTCATGATTTATGATTAAATTCATGATTCGATTCATGAATTATAATTCGATTCATGATTCATTATTCAATTCATGATTCATGATTCGATTCATGATTCATGATTCAATTCTTGATTCATGATTCGATTCATGATTCATGATTACATTTATGGTTCATGAATCTTGATTCAATTTATGATTTATTTCATGATTCATGATTCGATTTATGATTCATGATTTATGATTCAATTCATGATTCATGATTCGATTCATGATTCATGATTAAATTCATGATTCATGTTTTATGATTCAATTCATGATTCATGATTCATGATTCAATTCATGATTCGATTCATGATTCATGATTCATTATTCAATTCATGATTCATGATTCGATTCATGATTCATGATTCAATTCTTGATTCATGATTCGATTTAAGATTCATAATTACATTTATGGTTCATGAATCTTGATTCAATTTATGATTTTTTTCATGATTCATGATTCGATTCATGATTCATGATTTATGATTCAATTCATGATTCATGATTCGATTCATGATTCATGATTCAATTCATGATTCAATTCATGATTTATGATTCAATTTATGATTCATGATTAATGATTTAATTCATGATTCATGATTCATGATTCGATTTATAATTCATGATTCAATTCATGATGCACGATTCAATTTGTGATTCATGATTTAATTCATGATTCATGATTAATGATTTAATTCATGATTCATGATTCATGATTCATGATTCGATTTATAATTCATGATTCAATTCATGATGCATGATTCAATTTGTGATTCATGATTTAATTCATGATTCATGATTCATTTCATGATTCATTTCATGATTCATGATTCCTGATTCAATTCATGATTCATGATACAATGCATGATTCATGATTCATTTCATGATTCATGATTCAATTCATGATTCAATTAATGATTCAATTTATGATTCATAATTCATGATTCAATTCATGATTCAATTTATGATTCATGATTCATTATTCAATTCATGATTCATGATTCATGATTCGATAAATGATTCATGATTCAATTCATGATTCATGATTCAATTCATGATTCGTGATTCATGATTCATGATTCAATTCATGATTCATGATTCGATTCATGATTCATGATTCATGATTCAATTCATGATTCATGATTCGATTTATGATTCATGATTCAATTCATGATTCATGATTGAATTCATGATTCATGATTCATTTCATGATTCATGATTGAATTCAAAATTCATGATTCAATTCATGATTCATTTCATGATTCAACTTATGATTTATAATTCATGATTCAATTCATGATTCAATTCATGATTCATAATTCATGATTCAATTCATGATTCATGATTCAATTCATGATTCATGATTCGATTCATAATTCATCATTCATCATTCAATTCATCATTCATGATTCAATTCATGATTCAATTTATGATTCATGATTCCTGATTCAATTCATGATTCATGATTAAATTCATGATTCATGATTCATTTCATGATTCATGATTCAATTCATGATTCAATTCATGATTCAATTTATGATTCATGATTCAATTCAAGATTCATGGTTCATGATTCAATTCATGATTTATGATTCAATTCATGATTCATGATTCATTTCATGATTCATGATTCAATTCATGATTCAATTCATGATTCAACTTATGATTTATAATTCATGATTCAATTCATGATTCATGATTCGATTCATGATTCATAATTCAATACATGATTCATGATTCAATTCTTGAATCATGATTAATTATTCGAATTATGATTCATGATTCAATTCATGATTCAATACATGATTCGTGATTCGATTCATGATTCATAATTCAATTCATGATTCATGATTCATGATTCAATTCATGATTCGATTCATGATTCATGATTCAATTCATGATTCATGATTCATGATTCAATTCATTTTTCATGATTCAATTCATGATTCATGATTCATGATTCAATTCATGATTCATGATTTATGATTAAATTCATGATTCGATTCATGATTCATAATTCGATATATGATTCATGATTCATGATTCAATTCATCATTCGATTCATGATTCATGATTCAATTCATGATTCGATTCATGATTCATGATTCAATTCATGATTCATGATTCATGATTCAATTCATTATTCATGATTCAATTCATGATTCATGATTCATGATTCAATTCATGATTTATGATTAAATTCATGATTCGATTCATAATTCATAATTCGATATAGGATTCATGATTAAATTCATGATTCATGTTTTATGATTCAATTCATGATTCATGATTCAATTCATGATTCATGATTTATGATTAAATTCATGATTCGATTCATGATTCATAATTCGATACATGATTCATGATTAAATTCATGATTCATGTTTTATGATTCAATTCATGATTCATGATTCATTATTCAATTCATGATTCATGATTCGATTCATGATTCATGATTCAATTCTTGATTCATGATTCGATTCATGATTCATGATTACATTTATGGTTCATGAATCTTGATTCAACTTATGATTTATTTCATGATTCATGATTCGATTCATGATTA
>NW_027446930.1:0-41208 GCF_038048845.1 Mixophyes fleayi | reverse complement strand
TCAATGAAGAAATGACTATGTTTTGCGATTTCTCCTGCTCAGAAAGACTTAGAAAGTTGATATTTGTGGACAATGTTAGAAATGTCATGAGAAACAAGAATTATGTAAAAGGATTGATGTAAGTCATTGTTTCCAAGAGAAAGGGAGACTGGAGTGTAAAAAAGCGTTGTTTTTGGACTGCAATGAAGAAATGACTATGTTTTGCGATTTCTCCTGCTCAGAAAGACTTAGAAAGTTGATATTTGTGGGCAATGTTAGAAATGTCAGGAGAAACAAGAATTATGTAAAAGTATTGATGTAAGTCATTGTTTCCAAGAGAAAGGGAGACTGGAGTGTAAAAAAGCATTGTTTTTGGACGGCAATGAATAAATGACTGTTTTGCGATTTCTCTTGCTCAGAAAGACTTAGAAAGTTGATAATTGTGGGCAATGTTAGAAATGTCATGAGAAACAAGAATTATGTAAAATTATTGATGTAAGTCATTGTTTCCAGGAGACAGGAGTGTAAAAAAGCGTTGTTTTTGGACGGCAATGAAGAAATGACTATATTTTGCGATTTCTCCTGCTCAGAAAGACTTAGAAAGTTGATATTTGTGGGCAATGTTAGAAATGTCAGGAGAAACAAGAATTATGTAAAAGGATTGATGTAAGTCATTGTTTCCAAGAGAAATGGAGACAGGAGTGTAAAAAAGCGTTGTTTTTGGACTGCAATGAAGAAATGACTATGTTCTGCGATTTCTCCTGCTCAAAAAGACTTAGAAAGTTGATAATTGTGGGCAATGTTAGAAATGTCAGGAGAAACAAGAATTATGTAAAAGTATTGATGTAAGTCATTGTTTCCAAGAGAAAGGGGGACAGGAGTGTAAAAAAGCGTTATTTTTGGACGGCAATGAAGAAATGACTATGTTTTGCGATTTCTCCTGCTCAGAAAGACTTAGAAAGTTGATAATTGTGGACAATGTTAGAAATGTCATGAGAAACAAGAATTATGTAAAAGGATTGATGTAAGTCATTGTTTCCAAGAGAAAGGGAGACTGGAGTGTAAAAAAGCGTTGTTTTTGGACTGCAATGAAGAAATGACTATGTTTTGCGATTTCTCCTGCTCAGAAAGACTTAGAAAGTTGATATTTGTGGACAATGTTAGAAATGTCATGAGAAACAAGAATTATGTAAAAGGATTGATGTAAGTCATTGTTTCCAAGAGAAAGGGAGACTGGAGTGTAAAAAAGCGTTGTTTTTGGACTGCAATGAAGAAATGACTATGTTTTGCGATTTCTCCTGCTCAGAAAGACTTAGAAAGTTGATATTTGTGGGCAATGTTAGAAATGTCAGGAGAAACAAGAATTATGTAAAAGTATTGATGTAAGTCATTGTTTCCAAGAGAAAGGGAGACTGGAGTGTAAAAAAGCATTGTTTTTGGACGGCAATGAATAAATGACTGTTTTGCGATTTCTCTTGCTCACAAAGACTTAGAAAGTTGATAATTGTGGGCAATGTTAGAAATGTCATGAGAAACAAGAATTATGTAAAATTATTGATGTAAGTCATTGTTTCCAGGAGAAAGGGAGACAGGAGTGTAAAAAAGCGTTGTTTTTGGACGGCAATGAAGAAATGACTATATTTTGCGATTTCTCCTGCTCAGAAAGACTTAGAAAGTTGATATTTGTGGGCAATGTTAGAAATGTCAGGAGAAACAAGAATTATGTAAAAGGATTGATGTAAGTCATTGTTTCCAGGAGAAAGGGAGACAGGAGTGTAAAAAAGCGTTGTTTTTGGACGGCAATGAAGAAATGACTATATTTTGCGATTTCTCCTGCTCAGAAAGACTTAGAAAGTTGATAATTGTGGGCAATGTTAGAAATGTCAGGAGAAACAAGAATTATGTAAAAGGATTGATGTAAGTCATTGTTTCCAAGAGAAAGGGAGACTGGAGTGTAAAAAAGCGTTGTTTTTGGACTGCAATGAAGAAATGACTATGTTTTGCGATTTCTCCTGCTCAGAAAGACTTAGAAAGTTGATATTTGTGGGCAATGTTAGAAATGTCAGGAGAAACAAGAATTATGTAAAAGTATTGATGTAAGTCATTGTTTCCAAGAGAAAGGGAGACTGGAGTGTAAAAAAGCATTGTTTTTGGACGGCAATGAATAAATGACTGTTTTGCGATTTCTCTTGCTCAGAAAGACTTAGAAAGTTGATAATTGTGGGCAATGTTAGAAATGTCATGAGAAACAAGAATTATGTAAAATTATTGATGTAAGTCATTGTTTCCAGGAGAAAGGGAGACAGGAGTGTAAAAAAGCGTTGTTTTTGGACGGCAATGAAGAAATGACTATATTTTGCGATTTCTCCTGCTCAGAAAGACTTAGAAAGTTGATATTTGTGGGCAATGTTAGAAATGTCAGGAGAAACAAGAATTATGTAAAAGGATTGATGTAAGTCATTGTTTCCAAGAGAAATGGAGAAAGGAGTGTAAAAAAGCGTTGTTTTTGGACTGCAATGAAGAAATGACTATGTTCTGTGATTTCTCCTGCTCAAAAAGACTTAGAAAGTTGATAATTGTGGGCAATGTTAGAAATGTCAGGAGAAACAAGAATTATGTAAAAGTATTGATGTAAGTCATTTTTTCCAAGAGAAAGGGGGACAGGAGTGTAAAAAAGCGTTATTTTTGGACGGCAATGAAGAAATGACTATGTTTTGCGATTTCTCCTGCTCAGAAAGACTTAGAAAGTTGATATTTGTGGACAATGTTAGAAATGTCATGAGAAACAAGAATTATGTAAAAGGATTGATGTAAGTCATTGTTTCCAAGAGAAAGGGAGACTGGAGTGTAAAAAAGCGTTGTTTTTGGACTGCAATGAAGAAATGACTATGTTTTGCGATTTCTCCTGCTCAGAAAGACTTAGAAAGTTGATATTTTTGGGCAATGTTAGAAATGTCAGGAGAAACAAGAATTATGTAAAAGTATTGATGTAAGTCATTGTTTCCAAGAGAAAGGGAGACTGGAGTGTAAAAAAGCATTGTTTTTGGACGGCAATGAATAAATGACTGTTTTGCGATTTCTCTTGCTCAGAAAGACTTAGAAAGTTGATAATTGTGGGCAATGTTAGAAATGTCATGAGAAACAAGAATTATGTAAAATTATTGATGTAAGTCATTGTTTCCAGGAGAAAGGGAGACAGGAGTGTAAAAAAGCGTTGTTTTTTGGACGGCAATGAAGAAATGACTATATTTTGCGATTTCTCCTGCTCCAGAAAGACTTAGAAAGTTGATATTTGTGGGCAATGTTAGAAATGTCAGGAGAAACAAGAATTATGTAAAAGGATTGATGTAAGTCATTGTTTCCAGGAGAAAGGGAGACAGGAGTGTAAAAAAGCGTTGTTTCTGGACGGCAATGAAGAAATGACTATATTTTGCGATTTCTCCTGCTCAGAAAGACTTAGAAAGTTGATAATTGTGGGCAATGTTAGAAATGTCAGGAGAAACAAGAATTATGTAAAAGGATTGATGTAAGTCATTGTTTCCAAGAGAAAGGGAGACTGGAGTGTAAAAAAGCGTTGTTTTTGGACTGCAATGAAGAAATGACTATATTTTGCGATTTCTCCTGCTCAGAAAGACTTAGAAAGTTGATAATTGTGGACAATGTTAGAAATGTCATGAGAAACAAAAATTATGTAAAAGGATTGATGTAAGTCATTGTTTCCAAGAGAAAGGGAGACTGGAGTGTAAAAAAGCGTTGTTTTTGGACTGCAATGAAGAAATGACTATGTTTTGCGATTTCTCCTGCTCAGAAAGACTTAGAAAGTTGATATTTGTGGGCAATGTTAGAAATGTCAGGAGAAACAAGAATTATGTAAAAGGATTGATGTAAGTCATTGTTTCCAAGAGAAAGGGAGACAGGAGTGTAAAAAAGCGTTGTTTTTGGACGGCAATGAAGAAATGACTATGTTTTGCGATTTCTCCTGCTCAGAAAGACTTAGAAAGTTGATAATTGTGGACAATGTTAGAAATGTCATGAGAAACAAGAATTATGTAAAAGGATTGATGTAAGTCATTGTTTCCAAGAGAAAGGGAGACAGGAGTGTAAAAAAGCGTTGTTTTTGGACGGCAATGAAGAAATTACTCTGTTTTGCGATTTCTCCTGCTCAGAAAGACTTAGAAAGTTGATAATTGTGGGCAATGGTAGAAATGTCATGAGAAATAAGAATTATGTAAAAGGATTGATGTAAGTCATTGTTGCCAAGAGAAAGGGAGACTGGAGTGTAAAAAAGCGTTGTTTTTGGACTGCAATGAAGAAATGACTATGTTTTGCGATTTCTCCTGCTCAGAAAGACTTAGAAAGTTAATAATTGTGGGCAATGTTAGAAATGTCATGAGAAACAAGAATTATGTAAAAGGATTGATGTAAGTCATTGTTTCCAGGAGAAAGGGAGACAGGAGTGTAAAAAAGCGTTGTTTTTGGACGGCAATGAAGAAATGACTATGTTTTGCGATTTCTCCTGCTCAGAAAGACTTAGAAAGTTGATATTTGTGGGCAATGTTAGAAATGTCAGGAGAAACAAGAATTATGTAAAAGGATTGATGTAAGTCATTGTTTCCAAGAGAAAGGGAGACTGGAGTGTAAAAAAGCATTGTTTTTGGACGGCAATGAATAAATGACTGTTTTGCGATTTCTCTTGCTCAGAAAGACTTAGAAAGTTGATAATTGTGGGCAATGTTAGAAATGTCATGAGAAACAAGATTATGTAAAAGGATTGATGTAAGTCATTGTTTCCAGGAGAAGGGGAGACAGGAGTGTAAAAAAGCGTTGTTTTTGGACGGCAATGAAGAAATTACTATATTTTGCGATTTCTCCTGCTCAGAAAGACTTAGAAAGTTGATAATTGTGGGCAATGTTAGAAATGTCATGAGAAACAAGAATTATGTAAAAGGATTGATGTAAGTCATTGTTTCCAAGAGAAAGGGAGACAGGAGTGTAAAAAAGCGTTGTTTTTGGACGGCAATGAAGAAATGACTATGTTTTGCGATTTCTCCTGCTCAGAAAGACTTAGAAAGTTGATAATTGTGGACAATGTTAGAAATGTCACGAGAAACAAGAATTATGTAAAAGTATTGATGTAAGTCATTGTTTCCAAGAGAAAGGGGGACAGGAGTGTAAAAAAGCGTTATTTTTGGACGGCAATGAAGAAATGACTATGTTTTGCGATTTCTCCTGCTCAGAAAGACTTAGAAAGTTGATAATTGTGGACAATGTTAGAAATGTCATGAGAAACAAGAATTATGTAAAAGGATTGATGTAAGTCATTGTTTCCAGGAGAAAGGGAGACAGGAGTGTAAAAAAGCGTTGTTTTTGGACGGCAATGAAGAAATGACTATATTTTGCGGTTTCTCCTGCTCAGAAAGACTTAGAAAGTTGATAATTGTGGGCAATGTTAGAAATGTCAGGAGAAAGAAGAATTATGTAAAAGGATTGATGTAAGTCATTGTTTCCAAGAGAAATGGAGACAGGAGTGTAAAAAAGCGTTGTTTTTGGACTGCAATGAAGAAATGACTATGTTCTGCGATTTCTCCTGCTCAAAAAGACTTAGAAAGTTGATAATTGTGGGCAATGTTAGAAATGTCAGGAGAAACAAGAATTATGTAAAAGTATTGATGTAAGTCATTGTTTCCAAGAGAAAGGGGGACAGGAGTGTAAAAAAGCGTTATTTTTGGACGGCAATGAAGAAATGACTATGTTTTGCGATTTCTCCTGCTCAGAAAGACTTAGAAAGTTGATATTTGTGGACAATGTTAGAAATGTCATGAGAAACAAGAATTATGTAAAAGGATTGATGTAAGTCATTGTTTCCAAGAGAAAGGGAGACTGGAGTGTAAAAAAGCGTTGTTTTTGGACTGCGATGAAGAAATGACTATGTTTTGCGATTTCTCCTGCTCAGAAAGACTTAGAAAGTTGATATTTGTGGGCAATGTTAGAAATGTCAGGAGAAACAAGAATTATGTAAAAGTATTGATGTAAGTCATTGTTTCAAGAGAAAGGGAGACTGGAGTGTAAAAAAGCATTGTTTTTGGACGGCAATGAATAAATGACTGTTTTGCGATTTCTCTTGCTCAGAAAGACTTAGAAAGTTGATAATTGTGGGCAATGTTAGAAATGTCATGAGAAACAAGAATTATGTAAAATTATTGATGTAAGTCATTGTTTCCAGGAGAAAGGGAGACAGGAGTGTAAAAAAGCGTTGTTTTTGGACGGCAATGAAGAAATGACTATATTTTGCGATTTCTCCTGCTCAGAAAGACTTAGAAAGTTGATATTTGTGGGCAATGTTAGAAATGTCAGGAGAAACAAGAATTATGTAAAAGGATTGATGTAAGTCATTGTTTCCAAGAGAAATGGAGACAGGAGTGTAAAAAAGCGTTTTTTTGGACTGCAATGAAGAAATGACTATGTTCTGCGATTTCTCCTGCTCAAAAAGACTTAGAAAGTTGATAATTGTGGGAAATGTTAGAAATGTCAGGAGAAACAAGAATTATGTAAAAGTATTAATGTAAGTCATTGTTTCCAAGAGAAAGGGGGACAGGAGTGTAAAAAAGCGTTATTTTTGGACGGCAATGAAGAAATGACTATGTTTTGCGATTTCTCCTGCTCAGAAAGACTTAGAAAGTTGATAATTGTGGACAATGTTAGAAATGTCATGAGAAACAAGAATTATGTAAAAGGATTGATGTAAGTCATTGTTTCCAAGAGAAAGGGAGACTGGAGTGTAAAAAAGCGTTGTTTTTGGACTGCAATGAAGAAATGACTATGTTTTGCGATTTCTCCTGCTCAGAAAGACTTAGAAAGTTGATATTTGTGGGCAATGTTAGAAATGTCAGGAGAAACAAGAATTATGTAAAAGTATTGATGTAAGTCATTGTTTCCAAGAGAAAGGGAGACTGGAGTGTAAAAAAGCATTGTTTTTGGACGGCAATGAATAAATGACTGTTTTGCGATTTCTCTTGCTCAGAAAGACTTAGAAAGTTGATAATTGTGGGCAATGTTAGAAATGTCATGAGAAACAAGAATTATGTAAAATTATTGATGTAAGTCATTGTTTCCAGGAGAAAGGGAGACAGGAGTGTAAAAAAGCGTTGTTTTTGGACGGCAATGAAGAAATGACTATATTTTGCGATTTCTCCTGCTCAGAAAGACTTAGAAAGTTGATATTTGTGGGCAATGTTAGAAATGTCAGGAGAAACAAGAATTATGTAAAAGGATTGATGTAAGTCATTGTTTCCAAGAGAAATGGAGACAGGAGTGTAAAAAAGCGTTGTTTTTGGACTGCAATGAAGAAATGACTATGTTCTGCGATTTCTCCTGCTCAAAAAGACTTAGAAAGTTGATAATTGTGGGCAATGTTAGAAATGTCAGGAGAAACAAGAATTATGTAAAAGTATTGATGTAAGTCATTGTTTCCAAGAGAAAGGGGGACAGGAGTGTAAAAAAGCGTTATTTTTGGACGGCAATGAAGAAATTACTCTGTTTTGCGATTTCTCCTGCTCAGAAAGACTTAGAAAGTTGATAATTGTGGGCAATGGTAGAAATGTCATGAGAAATAAGAATTATGTAAAAGGATTGATGTAAGTCATTGTTGCCAAGAGAAAGGGAGACTGGAGTGTAAAAAAGCGTTGTTTTTGGACTGCAATGAAGAAATGACTATGTTTTGCGATTTCTCCTGCTCAGAAAGACTTAGAAAGTTAATAATTGTGGGCAATGTTAGAAATGTCATGAGAAACAAGAATTATGTAAAAGGATTGATGTAAGTCATTGTTTCCAGGAGAAAGGGAGACAGGAGTGTAAAAAAGCGTTGTTTTTGGACGGCAATGAAGAAATGACTATGTTTTGCGATTTCTCCTGCTCAGAAAGACTTAGAAAGTTGATATTTGTGGGCAATGTTAGAAATGTCAGGAGAAACAAGAATTATGTAAAAGGATTGATGTAAGTCATTGTTTCCAAGAGAAAGGGAGACTGGAGTGTAAAAAAGCATTGTTTTTGGACGGCAATGAATAAATGACTGTTTTGCGATTTCTCTTGCTCAGAAAGACTTAGAAAGTTGATAATTGTGGGCAATGTTAGAAATGTCATGAGAAACAAGAATTATGTAAAAGGATTGATGTAAGTCATTGTTTCCAGGAGAAGGGGAGACAGGAGTGTAAAAAAGCGTTGTTTTTGGACGGCAATGAAGAAATTACTATATTTTGCGATTTCTCCTGCTCAGAAAGACTTAGAAAGTTGATAATTGTGGGCAATGTTAGAAATGTCATGAGAAACAAGAATTATGTAAAAGGATTGATGTAAGTCATTGTTTCCAAGAGAAAGGGAGACAGGAGTGTAAAAAAGCGTTGTTTTTGGACGGCAATGAAGAAATGACTATGTTTTGCGATTTCTCCTGCTCAGAAAGACTTAGAAAGTTGATAATTGTGGACAATGTTAGAAATGTCACGAGAAACAAGAATTATGTAAAAGTATTGATGTAAGTCATTGTTTCCAAGAGAAAGGGGGACAGGAGTGTAAAAAAGCGTTATTTTTGGACGGCAATGAAGAAATGACTATGTTTTGCGATTTCTCCTGCTCAGAAAGACTTAGAAAGTTGATAATTGTGGACAATGTTAGAAATGTCATGAGAAACAAGAATTATGTAAAAGGATTGATGTAAGTCATTGTTTCCAGGAGAAAGGGAGACAGGAGTGTAAAAAAGCGTTGTTTTTGGACGGCAATGAAGAAATGACTATATTTTGCGGTTTCTCCTGCTCAGAAAGACTTAGAAAGTTGATAATTGTGGGCAATGTTAGAAATGTCAGGAGAAAGAAGAATTATGTAAAAGGATTGATGTAAGTCATTGTTTCCAAGAGAAATGGAGACAGGAGTGTAAAAAAGCGTTGTTTTTGGACTGCAATGAAGAAATGACTATGTTCTGCGATTTCTCCTGCTCAAAAAGACTTAGAAAGTTGATAATTGTGGGCAATGTTAGAAATGTCAGGAGAAACAAGAATTATGTAAAAGTATTGATGTAAGTCATTGTTTCCAAGAGAAAGGGGGACAGGAGTGTAAAAAAGCGTTATTTTTGGACGGCAATGAAGAAATGACTATGTTTTGCGATTTCTCCTGCTCAGAAAGACTTAGAAAGTTGATATTTGTGGACAATGTTAGAAATGTCATGAGAAACAAGAATTATGTAAAAGGATTGATGTAAGTCATTGTTTCCAAGAGAAAGGGAGACTGGAGTGTAAAAAAGCGTTGTTTTTGGACTGCGATGAAGAAATGACTATGTTTTGCGATTTCTCCTGCTCAGAAAGACTTAGAAAGTTGATATTTGTGGGCAATGTTAGAAATGTCAGGAGAAACAAGAATTATGTAAAAGTATTGATGTAAGTCATTGTTTCCAAGAGAAAGGGAGACTGGAGTGTAAAAAAGCATTGTTTTTGGACGGCAATGAATAAATGACTGTTTTGCGATTTCTCTTGCTCAGAAAGACTTAGAAAGTTGATAATTGTGGGCAATGTTAGAAATGTCATGAGAAACAAGAATTATGTAAAATTATTGATGTAAGTCATTGTTTCCAGGAGAAAGGGAGACAGGAGTGTAAAAAAGCGTTGTTTTTGGACGGCAATGAAGAAATGACTATATTTTGCGATTTCTCCTGCTCAGAAAGACTTAGAAAGTTGATATTTGTGGGCAATGTTAGAAATGTCAGGAGAAACAAGAATTATGTAAAAGGATTGATGTAAGTCATTGTTTCCAAGAGAAATGGAGACAGGAGTGTAAAAAAGCGTTTTTTTGGACTGCAATGAAGAAATGACTATGTTCTGCGATTTCTCCTGCTCAAAAAGACTTAGAAAGTTGATAATTGTGGGAAATGTTAGAAATGTCAGGAGAAACAAGAATTATGTAAAAGTATTAATGTAAGTCATTGTTTCCAAGAGAAAGGGGGACAGGAGTGTAAAAAAGCGTTATTTTTGGACGGCAATGAAGAAATGACTATGTTTTGCGATTTCTCCTGCTCAGAAAGACTTAGAAAGTTGATAATTGTGGACAATGTTAGAAATGTCATGAGAAACAAGAATTATGTAAAAGGATTGATGTAAGTCATTGTTTCCAAGAGAAAGGGAGACTGGAGTGTAAAAAAGCGTTGTTTTTGGACTGCAATGAAGAAATGACTATGTTTTGCGATTTCTCCTGCTCAGAAAGACTTAGAAAGTTGATATTTGTGGACAATGTTAGAAATGTCATGAGAAACAAGAATTATGTAAAAGGATTGATGTAAGTCATTGTTTCCAAGAGAAAGGGAGACTGGAGTGTAAAAAAGCGTTGTTTTTGGACGGCAATGAAGAAATTACTGTTTTGCGATTTCTCTTGCTCAGAAAGACTTAGAAAGTTGATAATTGTGGGCAATGTTAGAAATGTCATGAGAAACAAGAATTATGTAAAATTATTGATGTAAGTCATTGTTTCCAGGAGAAAGGGAGACAGGAGTGTAAAAAAGCGTTGTTTTTGGACGGCAATGAAGAAATGACTATATTTTGCGATTTCTCCTGCTCAGAAACACTTAGAAAGTTGATATTTGTGGGCAATGTTAGAAATGTCAGGAGAAACAAGAATTATGTAAAAGGATTGATGTAAGTCATTGTTTCCAAGAGAAATGGAGACAGGAGTGTAAAAAAGCGTTTTTTTGGACTGCAATGAAGAAATGACTATGTTCTGCGATTTCTCCTGCTCAAAAAGACTTAGAAAGTTGATAATTGTGGGCAATGTTAGAAATGTCAGGAGAAACAAGAATTATGTAAAAGGATTGATGTAAGTCATTGTTTCCAAGAGAAAGGGAGACTGGAGTGTAAAAAAGCGTTGTTTTTGGACTGCAATGAAGAAATGACTATGTTTTGCGATTTCTCCTGCTCAGAAAGACTTAGAAAGTTGATATTTGTGGACAATGTTAGAAATGTCATGAGAAACAAGAATTATGTAAAAGGATTGATGTAAGTCATTGTTTCCAAGAGAAAGGGAGACTGGAGTGTAAAAAAGCGTTGTTTTTGGACTGCAATGAAGAAATGACTATGTTTTGCGATTTCTCCTGCTCAGAAAGACTTAGAAAGTTGATAATTGTGGGCAATGTTAGAAATGTCATGAGAAACAAGAATTATGTAAAAGGATTGATGTAAGTCATTGTTTCCAAGAGAAAGGGAGACAGGAGTGTAAAAAAGCGTTGTTTTTGGACGGCAATGAAGAAATGACTATGTTTTGCGATTTCTCCTGCTCAGAAAGACTTAGAAAGTTGATATTTGTGGGCAATGTTAGAAATGTCAGGAGAAACAAGAATTATGTAAAAGTATTGATGTAAGTCATTGTTTCCAAGAGAAAGGGAGACTGGAGTGTAAAAAAGCATTGTTTTTGGACGGCAATGAATAAATGACTGTTTTGCGATTTCTCTTGCTCAGAAAGACTTAGAAAGTTGATAATTGTGGGCAATGTTAGAAATGTCATGAGAAACAAGAATTATGTAAAATTATTGATGTAAGTCATTGTTTCCAGGAGAAAGGGAGACAGGAGTGTAAAAAAGCGTTGTTTTTGGACGGCAATGAAGAAATGACTATATTTTGCGATTTCTCCTGCTCAGAAAGACTTAGAAAGTTGATATTTGTGGGCAATGTTAGAAATGTCAGGAGAAACAAGAATTATGTAAAAGGATTGATGTAAGTCATTGTTTCCAAGAGAAATGGAGACAGGAGTGTAAAAAAGCGTTGTTTTTGGACTGCAATGAAGAAATGACTGTTTTGCGATTTCTCTTGCTCAGAAAGACTTAGAAAGTTGATAATTGTGGGCAATGTTAGAAATGTCAGGAGAAACAAGAATTATGTAAAAGTATTGATGTAAGTCATTGTTTCCAAGAGAAAGGGGGACAGGAGTGTAAAAAAGCGTTATTTTTGGACGGCAATGAAAAAATGACTATGTTTTGCGATTTCTCCTGCTCAGAAAGACTTAGAAAGTTGATAATTGTGGACAATGTTAGAAATGTCATGAGAAACAAGAATTATGTAAAAGGATTGATGTAAGTCATTGTTTCCAAGAGAAAGGGAGACTGGAGTGTAAAAAAGCGTTGTTTTTGGACTGCAATGAAGAAATGACTATGTTTTGCGATTTCTCCTGCTCAGAAAGACTTAGAAAGTTGATATTTGTGGACAATGTTAGAAATGTTATGAGAAACAAGAATTATGTAAAAGGATTGATGTAAGTCATTGTTTCCAAGAGAAAGGGAGACTGGAGTGTAAAAAAGCGTTGTTTTTGGACTGCAATGAAGAAATGACTATGTTTTGCGATTTCTCCTGCTCAGAAAGACTTAGAAAGTTGATATTTGTGGGCAATGTTAGAAATGTCAGGAGAAACAAGAATTATGTAAAAGTATTGATGTAAGTCATTGTTTCCAAGAGAAAGGGAGACTGGAGTGTAAAAAAGCATTGTTTTTGGACGGCAATGAATAAATGACTGTTTTGCGATTTCTCTTGCTCACAAAGACTTAGAAAGTTGATAATTGTGGGCAATGTTAGAAATGTCATGAGAAACAAGAATTATGTAAAATTATTGATGTAAGTCATTGTTTCCAGGAGAAAGGGAGACAGGAGTGTAAAAAAGCGTTGTTTTTGGACGGCAATGAAGAAATGACTATATTTTGCGATTTCTCCTGCTCAGAAAGACTTAGAAAGTTGATATTTGTGGGGAATGTTAGAAATGTCAGGAGAAACAAGAATTATGTAAAAGGATTGATGTAAGTCATTGTTTCCAGGAGAAAGGGAGACAGGAGTGTAAAAAAGCGTTGTTTTTGGACGGCAATGAAGAAATGACTATATTTTGCGATTTCTCCTGCTCAGAAAGACTTAGAAAGTTGATAATTGTGGGCAATGTTAGAAATGTCAGGAGAAACAAGAATTATGTAAAAGGATTGATGTAAGTCATTGTTTCCAAGAGAAAGGGAGACTGGAGTGTAAAAAAGCGTTGTTTTTGGACTGCAATGAAGAAATGACTATGTTTTGCGATTTCTCCTGCTCAGAAAGACTTAGAAAGTTGATATTTGTGGGCAATGTTAGAAATGTCAGGAGAAACAAGAATTATGTAAAAGTATTGATGTAAGTCATTGTTTCCAAGAGAAAGGGAGACTGGAGTGTAAAAAAGCATTGTTTTTGGACGGCAATGAATAAATGACTGTTTTGCGATTTCTCTTGCTCAGAAAGACTTAGAAAGTTGATAATTGTGGGCAATGTTAGAAATGTCATGAGAAACAAGAATTATGTAAAATTATTGATGTAAGTCATTGTTTCCAGGAGAAAGGGAGACAGGAGTGTAAAAAAGCGTTGTTTTTGGACGGCAATGAAGAAATGACTATATTTTGCGATTTCTCCTGCTCAGAAAGACTTAGAAAGTTGATATTTGTGGGCAATGTTAGAAATGTCAGGAGAAACAAGAATTATGTAAAAGGATTGATGTAAGTCATTGTTTCCAAGAGAAATGGAGACAGGAGTGTAAAAAAGCGTTGTTTTTGGACTGCAATGAAGAAATGACTATGTTCTGCGATTTCTCCTGCTCAAAAAGACTTAGAAAGTTGATAATTGTGGGCAATGTTAGAAATGTCAGGAGAAACAAGAATTATGTAAAAGTATTGATGTAAGTCATTGTTTCCAAGAGAAAGGGGGACAGGAGTGTAAAAAAGCGTTATTTTTGGACGGCAATGAAGAAATGACTATGTTTTGCGATTTCTCCTGCTCAGAAAGACTTAGAAAGTTGATAATTGTGGACAATGTTAGAAATGTCATGAGAAACAAGAATTATGTAAAAGGATTGATGTAAGTCATTGTTTCCAAGAGAAAGGGAGACTGGAGTGTAAAAAAGCGTTGTTTTTGGACTGCAATGAAGAAATGACTATGTTTTGCGATTTCTCCTGCTCAGAAAGACTTAGAAAGTTGATATTTGTGGACAATGTTAGAAATGTCATGAGAAACAAGAATTATGTAAAAGGATTGATGTAAGTCATTGTTTCCAAGAGAAAGGGAGACTGGAGTGTAAAAAAGCGTTGTTTTTGGACTGCAATGAAGAAACGACTATGTTTTGCGATTTCTCCTGCTCAGAAAGACTTAGAAAGTTGATATTTGTGGGCAATGTTAGAAATGTCAGGAGAAACAAGAATTATGTAAAAGTATTGATGTAAGTCATTGTTTCCAAGAGAAAGGGAGACTGGAGTGTAAAAAAGCATTGTTTTTGGACGGCAATGAATAAATGACTGTTTTGCGATTTCTCTTGCTCACAAAGACTTAGAAAGTTGATAATTGTGGGCAATGTTAGAAATGTCATGAGAAACAAGAATTATGTAAAATTATTGATGTAAGTCATTGTTTCCAGGAGAAAGGGAGACAGGAGTGTAAAAAAGCGTTGTTTTTGGACGGCAATGAAGAAATGACTATATTTTGCGATTTCTCCTGCTCAGAAAGACTTAGAAAGTTGATATTTGTGGGCAATGTTAGAAATGTCAGGAGAAACAAGAATTATGTAAAAGGATTGATGTAAGTCATTGTTTCCAGGAGAAAGGGAGACAGGAGTGTAAAAAAGCGTTGTTTTTGGACGGCAATGAAGAAATGACTATATTTTGCGATTTCTCCTGCTCAGAAAGACTTAGAAAGTTGATAATTGTGGGCAATGTTAGAAATGTCAGGAGAAACAAGAATTATGTAAAAGGATTGATGTAAGTCATTGTTTCCAAGAGAAAGGGAGACTGGAGTGTAAAAAAGCGTTGTTTTTGGACTGCAATGAAGAAATGACTATATTTTGCGATTTCTCCTGCTCAGAAAGACTTAGAAAGTTGATAATTGTGGACAATGTTAGAAATGTCATGAGAAACAAAAATTATGTAAAAGGATTGATGTAAGTCATTGTTTCCAAGAGAAAGGGAGACTGGAGTGTAAAAAAGCGTTGTTTTTGGACTGCAATGAAGAAATGACTATGTTTTGCGATTTCTCCTGCTCAGAAAGACTTAGAAAGTTGATATTTGTGGGCAATGTTAGAAATGTCAGGAGAAACAAGAATTATGTAAAAGGATTGATGTAAGTCATTGTTTCCAAGAGAAAGGGAGACAGGAGTGTAAAAAAGCGTTGTTTTTGGACGGCAATGAAGAAATGACTATGTTTTGCGATTTCTCCTGCTCAGAAAGACTTAGAAAGTTGATAATTGTGGACAATGTTAGAAATGTCATGAGAAACAAGAATTATGTAAAAGGATTGATGTAAGTCATTGTTTCCAAGAGAAAGGGAGACAGGAGTGTAAAAAAGCGTTGTTTTTGGACGGCAATGAAGAAATTACTCTGTTTTGCGATTTCTCCTGCTCAGAAAGACTTAGAAAGTTGATAATTGTGGGCAATGGTAGAAATGTCATGAGAAATAAGAATTATGTAAAAGGATTGATGTAAGTCATTGTTGCCAAGAGAAAGGGAGACTGGAGTGTAAAAAAGCGTTGTTTTTGGACTGCAATGAAGAAATGACTATGTTTTGCGATTTCTCCTGCTCAGAAAGACTTAGAAAGTTAATAATTGTGGGCAATGTTAGAAATGTCATGAGAAACAAGAATTATGTAAAAGGATTGATGTAAGTCATTGTTTCCAGGAGAAAGGGAGACAGGAGTGTAAAAAAGCGTTGTTTTTGGACGGCAATGAAGAAATGACTATATTTTGCGATTTCTCCTGCTCAGAAAGACTTAGAAAGTTGATAATTGTGGGCAATGTTAGAAATGTCAGGAGAAACAAGAATTATGTAAAAGGATTGATGTAAGTCATTGTTTCCAAGAGAAAGGGAGACTGGAGTGTAAAAAAGCGTTGTTTTTGGACTGCAATGAAGAAATGACTATGTTTTGCGATTTCTCCTGCTCAGAAAGACTTAGAAAGTTGATATTTGTGGGCAATGTTAGAAATGTCAGGAGAAACAAGAATTATGTAAAAGGATTGATGTAAGTCATTGTTTCCAAGAGAAAGGGAGACTGGAGTGTAAAAAAGCATTGTTTTTGGACGGCAATGAATAAATGACTGTTTTGCGATTTCTCTTGCTCAGAAAGACTTAGAAAGTTGATAATTGTGGGCAATGTTAGAAATGTCATGAGAAACAAGAATTATGTAAAAGGATTGATGTAAGTCATTGTTTCCAGGAGAAGGGGAGACAGGAGTGTAAAAAAGCGTTGTTTTTGGACGGCAATGAAGAAATTACTATATTTTGCGATTTCTCCTGCTCAGAAAGACTTAGAAAGTTGATAATTGTGGGCAATGTTAGAAATGTCATGAGAAACAAGAATTATGTAAAAGGATTGATGTAAGTCATTGTTTCCAAGAGAAAGGGAGACAGGAGTGTAAAAAAGCGTTGTTTTTGGACGGCAATGAAGAAATGACTATGTTTTGCGATTTCTCCTGCTCAGAAAGACTTAGAAAGTTGATAATTGTGGACAATGTTAGAAATGTCACGAGAAACAAGAATTATGTAAAAGTATTGATGTAAGTCATTGTTTCCAAGAGAAAGGGGGACAGGAGTGTAAAAAAGCGTTATTTTTGGACGGCAATGAAGAAATGACTATGTTTTGCGATTTCTCCTGCTCAGAAAGACTTAGAAAGTTGATAATTGTGGACAATGTTAGAAATGTCATGAGAAACAAGAATTATGTAAAAGGATTGATGTAAGTCATTGTTTCCAAGAGAAAGGGAGACTGGAGTGTAAAAAAGCGTTGTTTTTGGACTGCAATGAAGAAATGACTATGTTTTGCGATTTCTCCTGCTCAGAAAGACTTAGAAAGTTGATATTTGTGGACAATGTTAGAAATGTCATGAGAAACAAGAATTATGTAAAAGGATTGATGTAAGTCATTGTTTCCAAGAGAAAGGGAGACTGGAGTGTAAAAAAGCGTTGTTTTTGGACTGCAATGAAGAAATGACTATGTTTTGCGATTTCTCCTGCTCAGAAAGACTTAGAAAGTTGATATTTGTGGGCAATGTTAGAAATGTCAGGAGAAACAAGAATTATGTAAAAGTATTGATGTAAGTCATTGTTTCCAAGAGAAAGGGAGACTGGAGTGTAAAAAAGCATTGTTTTTGGACGGCAATGAATAAATGACTGTTTTGCGATTTCTCTTGCTCACAAAGACTTAGAAAGTTGATAATTGTGGGCAATGTTAGAAATGTCATGAGAAACAAGAATTATGTAAAATTATTGATGTAAGTCATTGTTTCCAGGAGAAAGGGAGACAGGAGTGTAAAAAAGCGTTGTTTTTGGACGGCAATGAAGAAATGACTATATTTTGCGATTTCTCCTGCTCAGAAAGACTTAGAAAGTTGATATTTGTGGGCAATGTTAGAAATGTCAGGAGAAACAAGAATTATGTAAAAGGATTGATGTAAGTCATTGTTTCCAGGAGAAAGGGAGACAGGAGTGTAAAAAAGCGTTGTTTTTGGACGGCAATGAAGAAATGACTATATTTTGCGATTTCTCCTGCTCAGAAAGACTTAGAAAGTTGATAATTGTGGGCAATGTTAGAAATGTCAGGAGAAACAAGAATTATGTAAAAGGATTGATGTAAGTCATTGTTTCCAAGAGAAAGGGAGACTGGAGTGTAAAAAAGCGTTGTTTTTGGACTGCAATGAAGAAATGACTATATTTTGCGATTTCTCCTGCTCAAAAAGACTTAGAAAGTTGATAATTGTGGACAATGTTAGAAATGTCATGAGAAACAAAAATTATGTAAAAGGATTGATGTAAGTCATTGTTTCCAAGAGAAAGGGAGACTGGAGTGTAAAAAAGCGTTGTTTTTGGACTGCAATGAAGAAATGACTATGTTTTGCGATTTGTCCTGCTCAGAAAGACTTAGAAAGTTGATATTTGTGGGCAATGTTAGAAATGTCAGGAGAAACAAGAATTATGTAAAAGGATTGATGTAAGTAATTGTTTCCAAGAGAAAGGGAGACAGGAGTGTAAAAAAGCGTTGTTTTTGGACGGCAATGAAGAAATGACTATGTTTTGCGATTTCTCCTGCTCAGAAAGACTTAGAAAGTTGATAATTGTGGACAATGTTAGAAATGTCATGAGAAACAAGAATTATGTAAAAGGATTGATGTAAGTCATTGTTTCCAAGAGAAAGGGAGACAGGAGTGTAAAAAAGCGTTGTTTTTGGACGGCAATGAAGAAATTACTCTGTTTTGCGATTTCTCCTGCTCAGAAAGACTTAGAAAGTTGATAATTGTGGGCAATGGTAGAAATATCATGAGAAATAAGAATTATGTAAAAGGATTGATGTAAGTCATTGTTGCCAAGAGAAAGGGAGACTGGAGTGTAAAAAAGCGTTGTTTTTGGACTGCAATGAAGAAATGACTATGTTTTGCGATTTCTCCTGCTCAGAAAGACTTAGAAAGTTAATAATTGTGGGCAATGTTAGAAATGTCATGAGAAACAAGAATTATGTAAAAGAATTGATGTAAGTCATTGTTTCCAGGAGAAAGGGAGACAGGAGTGTAAAAAAGCGTTGTTTTTGGACGGCAATGAAGAAATGACTATATTTTGCGATTTCTCCTGCTCAGAAAGACTTAGAAAGTTGATAATTGTGGGCAATGTTAGAAATGTCAGGAGAAACAAGAATTATGTAAAAGGATTGATGTAAGTCATTGTTTCCAAGAGAAAGGGAGACTGGAGTGTAAAAAAGCGTTGTTTTTGGACTGCAATGAAGAAATGACTATGTTTTGCGATTTCTCCTGCTCAGAAAGACTTAGAAAGTTGATAATTGTGGACAATGTTAGAAATGTCATGAGAAACAAGAATTATGTAAAAGGATTGGTGTAAGTCATTGTTTCCAAGAGAAAGGGAGACTGGAGTGTAAAAAAGCGTTGTTTTTGGACTGCAATGAAGAAATGACTATGTTTTGCGATTTCTCCTGCTCAGAAAGACTTAGAAAGTTGATATTTGTGGGCAATGTTAGAAATGTCAGGAGAAACAAGAATTATGTAAAAGGATTGATGTAAGTCATTGTTTCCAAGAGAAAGGGAGACTGGAGTGTAAAAAAGCATTGTTTTTGGACGGCAATGAATAAATGACTGTTTTGCGATTTCTCTTGCTCAGAAAGACTTAGAAAGTTGATAATTGTGGGCAATGTTAGAAATGTCATGAGAAACAAGAATTATGTAAAAGGATTGATGTAAGTCATTGTTTCCAGGAGAAGGGGAGACAGGAGTGTAAAAAAGCGTTGTTTTTGGACGGCAATGAAGAAATTACTATATTTTGCGATTTCTCCTGCTCAGAAAGACTTAGAAAGTTGATAATTGTGGGCAATGTTAGAAATGTCATGAGAAACAAGAATTATGTAAAAGGATTGATGTAAGTCATTGTTTCCAAGAGAAAGGGAGACAGGAGTGTAAAAAAGCGTTGTTTTTGGACGGCAATGAAGAAATGACTATGTTTTGCGATTTCTCCTGCTCAGAAAGACTTAGAAAGTTGATAATTGTGGACAATGTTAGAAATGTCACGAGAAACAAGAATTATGTAAAAGGATTGATGTAAGTCATTGTTTCCAAGAGAAAGGGAGACTGGAGTGTAAAAAAGCGTTGTTTTTGGACTGCAATGAAGAAATGACTATGTTTTGCGATTTCTCCTGCTCAGAAAGACTTAGAAAGTTGATATTTGTGGGCAATGTTAGAAATGTCAGGAGAAACAAGAATTATGTAAAAGGATTGATGTAAGTCATTGTTTCCAGGAGAAAGGGAGACAGGAGTGTAAAAAAGCGTTGTTTTTGGACGGCAATGAAGAAATTACTATGTTTTGCGATTTCTCCTGCTCAGAAAGACTTAGAAAGTTGATAATTGTGGGCAATGGTAGAAATGTCATGAGAAATAAGAATTATGTAAAAGGATTGATGTAAGTCATTGTTGCCAAGAGAAAGGGAGACTGGAGTGTAAAAAAGCGTTGTTTTTGGACTGCAATGAAGAAATGACTATGTTTTGCGATTTCTCCTGCTCAGAAAGACTTAGAAAGTTAATAATTGTGGGCAATGTTAGAAATGTCATGAGAAACAAGAATTATGTAAAAGGATTGATGTCAGTCATTGTTTCCAAGAGAAAGGGAGACTGGAGTGTAAAAAAAGCGTTGTTTTTGGACTGCAATGAAGAAATGACTATGTTTTGCGATTTCTCCTGCTCAGAAAGACTTAGAAAGTTGATATTTGTGGGCAATGTTAGAAATGTCAGGAGAAACAAGAATTATGTAAAAGGATTGATGTAAGTCATTGTTTCCAAGAGAAAGGGAGACTGGAGTGTAAAAAAGCGTTGTTTTTGGACTGCAATGAAGAAATGACTATGTTCTGCGATTTCTCCTGCTCAGAAAGACTTAGAAAGTTGATATTTGTGGGCAATGTTAGAAATGTCAGGAGAAACAAGAATTATGTAAAAGGATTGATGTAAGTCATTGTTTCCAAGAGAAAGGGAGACTGGAGTGTAAAAAAGCATTGTTTTTGGACGGCAATGAATAAATGACTGTTTTGCGATTTCTCTTGCTCAGAAAGACTTAGAAAGTTGATAATTGTGGGCAATGTTAGAAATGTCATGAGAAACAAGAATTATGTAAAAGGATTGATGTAAGTCATTGTTTCCAGAAGAAAGGGTGACAGGAGTGTAAAAAAGCGTTGTTTTATGACGGCAATGGAGAAATGACTATATTTTGCGGTTTCTCCTGCTCAGAAAGACTTAGAAAGTTGATAATTGTGGGCAATGTTAGAAATGTCAGGAGAAACAAGAATTATGTAAAAGGATTGATGTAAGTCATTGTTTCCAAGAGAAATGGAGACAGGAGTGTAAAAAAGCGTTGTTTTTGGACTGCAATGAAGAAATGACTATGTTCTGCGATTTCTCCTGCTCAAAAAGACTTAGAAAGTTGATAATTGTGGGCAATGTTAGAAATGTCAGGAGAAACAAGAATTATGTAAAAGTATTGATGTAAGTCATTGTTTCCAAGAGAAAGGGAGACAGGAGTGTAAAAAAGTGTTGTTTTTGGACGGCAATGAAGAAATGACTATGTTTTGCGATTTCTCCTGCTCAGAAAGACTTAGAAAGTTGATAATTGTTGGCAATGTTAGAAATGTCATGAGAAACAAGAATTATGTAAAAGGATTGATGTAAGTCATTGTTTCCAGGAGAAAGGGAGACAGGAGTGTAAAAAAGCGTTGTTTTTGGACGGCAATGAAGAAATTACTATATTTTGCGGTTTTTCCTGCTCAGAAAGACTTAGAAAGTTGATAATTGTGGGCAATGTTAGAAATGTCAGGAGAAACAAGAATTATGTAAAAGGATTGATGTAAGTCATTGTTTCCAAGAGAAATGGAGACAGGAGTGTAAAAAAGCGTTGTTTTTGGACTGCAATGAAGAAATGACTATGTTCTGCGATTTCTCCTGCTCAAAAAGACTTAGAAAGTTGATAATTGTGGGCAAAGTTAGAAATGTCAGGCGAAACAAGAATTATGTAAAAGTATTGATGTAAGTCATTGTTTCCAAGAGAAAGGGGGACAGGAGTGTAAAAAAGCGTTATTTTTGGACGGCAATGAAGAAATGAATATGTTTTGCGATTTCTCCTGCTCAGAAAGACTTAGAAAGTTGATAATTGTGGACAATGTTAGAAATGTCATGAGAAACAAGAATTATGTAAAAGGATTGATGTAAGTCATTGTTTCCAAGAGAAAGGGAGACTGGAGTGTAAAAAAGCGTTGTTTTTGGACTGCAATGAAGAAATGACTATGTTTTGCGATTTCTCCTGCTCAGAAAGACTTAGAAAGTTGATATTTGTGGACAATGTTAGAAATGTCATGAGAAACAAGAATTATGTAAAAGGATTGATGTAAGTCATTGTTTCCAAGAGAAAGGGAGACTGGAGTGTAAAAAAGCGTTGTTTTTGGACTGCAATGAAGAAATGACTATGTTTTGCGATTTCTCCTGCTCAGAAAGACTTAGAAAGTTGATATTTGTGGGCAATGTTAGAAATGTCAGGAGAAACAAGAATTATGTAAAAGTATTGATGTAAGTCATTGTTTCCAAGAGAAAGGGAGACTGGAGTGTAAAAAAGCATTGTTTTTGGACGGCAATGAATAAATGACTGTTTTGCGATTTCTCTTGCTCAGAAAGACTTAGAAAGTTGATAATTGTGGGCAATGTTAGAAATGTCATGAGAAACAAGAATTATGTAAAATTATTGATGTAAGTCATTGTTTCCAGGAGAAAGGGAGACAGGAGTGTAAAAAAGCGTTGTTTTTGGACGGCAATGAAGAAATGACTATATTTTGCGATTTCTCCTGCTCAGAAAGACTTAGAAAGTTGATATTTGTGGGCAATGTTAGAAATGTCAGGAGAAACAAGAATTATGTAAAAGGATTGATGTAAGTCATTGTTTCCAGGAGAAAGGGAGACAGGAGTGTAAAAAAGCGTTGTTTTTGGACGGCAATGAAGAAATTACTATGTTTTGCGATTTCTCCTGCTCAGAAAGACTTAGAAAGTTGATAATTGTGGGCAATGGTAGAAATGTCATGAGAAATAAGAATTATGTAAAAGGATTGATGTAAGTCATTGTTGCCAAGAAAAAGGGAGACTGGAGTGTAAAAAAGCGTTGTTTTTGGACTGCAATGAAGAAATGACTATGTTTTGCGATTTCTCCTGCTCAGAAAGACTTAGAAAGTTAATAATTGTGGGCAATGTTAGAAATGTCATGAGAAACAAGAATTATGTAAAAGGATTGATGTCAGTCATTGTTTCCAAGAGAAAGGGAGACTGGAGTGTAAAAAAAGCGTTGTTTTTGGACTGCAATGAAGAAATGACTATGTTTTGCGATTTCTCCTGCTCAGAAAGACTTAGAAAGTTGATATTTGTGGGCAATGTTAGAAATGTCAGGAGAAACAAGAATTATGTAAAAGGATTGATGTAAGTCATTGTTTCCAAGAGAAAGGGAGACTGGAGTGTAAAAAAGCGTTGTTTTTGGACTGCAATGAAGAAATGACTATGTTCTGCGATTTCTCCTGCTCAGAAAGACTTAGAAAGTTGATATTTGTGGGCAATGTTAGAAATGTCAGGAGAAACAAGAATTATGTAAAAGGATTGATGTAAGTCATTGTTTCCAAGAGAAAGGGAGACTGGAGTGTAAAAAAGCATTGTTTTTGGACGGCAATGAATAAATGACTGTTTTGCGATTTCTCTTGCTCAGAAAGACTTAGAAAGTTGATAATTGTGGGCAATGTTAGAAATGTCATGAGAAACAAGAATTATGTAAAAGGATTGATGTAAGTCATTGTTTCCAGAAGAAAGGGAGACAGGAGTGTAAAAAAGCGTTGTTTTTGGACGGCAATGGAGAAATGACTATATTTTGCGGTTTCTCCTGCTCAGAAAGACTTAGAAAGTTGATAATTGTGGGCAATGTTAGAAATGTCAGGAGAAACAAGAATTATGTAAAAGGATTGATGTAAGTCATTGTTTCCAAGAGAAATGGAGACAGGAGTGTAAAAAAGCGTTGTTTTTGGACTGCAATGAAGAAATGACTATGTTCTGCGATTTCTCCTGCTCAAAAAGACTTAGAAAGTTGATAATTGTGGGCAATGTTAGAAATGTCAGGAGAAACAAGAATTATGTAAAAGTATTGATGTAAGTCATTGTTTCCAAGAGAAAGGGAGACAGGAGTGTAAAAAAGTGTTGTTTTTGGACGGCAATGAAGAAATGACTATGTTTTGCGATTTCTCCTGCTCAGAAAGACTTAGAAAGTTGATAATTGTTGGCAATGTTAGAAATGTCATGAGAAACAAGAATTATGTAAAAGGATTGATGTAAGTCATTGTTTCCAGGAGAAAGGGAGACAGGAGTGTAAAAAAGCGTTGTTTTTGGACGGCAATGAAGAAATTACTATATTTTGCGGTTTCTCCTGCTCAGAAAGACTTAGAAAGTTGATAATTGTGGGCAATGTTAGAAATGTCAGGAGAAACAAGAATTATGTAAAAGGATTGATGTAAGTCATTGTTTCCAAGAGAAATGGAGACAGGAGTGTAAAAAAGCGTTGTTTTTGGACTGCAATGAAGAAATGACTATGTTCTGCGATTTCTCCTGCTCAAAAAGACTTAGAAAGTTGATAATTGTGGGCAATGTTAGAAATGTCAGGAGAAATAAGAATTATGTAAAAGTATTGATGTAAGTCATTGTTTTCAAGAGAAAGGGACACAGGAGTGTAAAAAAGCGTTGTTTTTGGACGGCAATGAAGAAATGACTATATTTTGCGGTTTCTCCTGCTCAGAAAGACTTAGAAAGTTGATAATTGTGGGCAATGTTAGAAATGTCAGGAGAAACAAGAATTATGTAAAAGGATTGATGTAAGTCATTGTTTCCAAGAGAAATGGAGACAGGAGTGTAAAAAAGCGTTGTTTTTGGACTGCAATGAAGAAATGACTATGTTCTGCGATTTCTCCTGCTCAAAAAGACTTAGGAAGTTGATAATTGTGGGCAATGTTAGAAATGTCAGGAGAAACAAGAATTATGTAAAAGGATTGATGTAAGTCATTGTTTCCAAGAGAAAGGGAGACTGGAGTGTAAAAAAGCATTGTTTTTGGACAGCAATGAATAAATGACTGTTTTGCGATTTCTCTTGCTCAGAAAGACTTAGAAAGTTGATAATTGTGGGCAATGTTAGAAATGTCAGGAGAAACAAGAATTATGTAAAAGTATTGATGTAAGTCATTGTTTCCAAGAGAAAGGGAGACAGGAGTGTAAAAAAGTGTTGTTTTTGGACGGCAATGAAGAAATGACTATGTTTTGCGATTTCTCCTGCTCAGAAAGACTTAGAAAGTTGATAATTGTGGGCAATGTTAGAAATGTCATGAGAAACAAGAATTATGTAAAAGGATTGATGTAAGTCATTGTTTCCAGGAGAAAGGGAGACAGGAGTGTAAAAAAGTGTTGTTTTTGGACGGCAATGAAGAAATGACTATATTTTGCGGTTTCTCCTGCTCAGAAAGACTTAGAAAGTTGATAATTGTGGGCAATGTTAGAAATGTCAGGAGAAACAAGAATTATGTAAAAGGATTGATGTAAGTCATTGTTTCCAAGAGAAAGGGAGACTGGAGTGTATAAAAGCGTTGTTTTTGGACTGCAATGAAGAAATGACTATGTTTTGCGATTTCTCCTGCTCAGAAAGACTTAGAAAGTTGATAATTGTGGACAATGTTAGAAATGTCATGAGAAACAAGAATTATGTAAAAGGATTGATGTAAGTCATTGTTTCCAAGAGAAAGGGAGACTGGAGTGTAAAAAAGCGTTGTTTTTGGACTGCAATGAAGAAATGACTATGTTTTGAGATTTCTCCTGCTCAGAAAGACTTAGAAAGTTGATATTTGTGGGCAATGTTAGAAATGTCATGAGAAACAAGAATTATGTAAAAGGATTGATGTAAGTCATTGTTTCCAGGAGAAGGGGAGACAGGAGTGTAAAAAAGCGTTGTTTTTGGACGGCAATGAAGAAATTACTATATTTTGCGATTTCTCCTGCTCAGAAAGACTTAGAAAGTTGATAATTGTGGGCAATGTTAGAAATGTCATGAGAAACAAGAATTATGTAAAAGGATTGATGTAAGTCATTGTTTCCAGGAGAAAGGGAGACAGGAGTGTAAAAAAAGCGTTGTTTTTGGACGGCAATGAAGAAATGACTATATTTTGCGGTTTCTCCTGCTCAGAAAGACTTAGAAAGTTGATAATTGTGGGCAATGTTAGAAATGTCAGGAGAAACAAGAATTATGTAAAAGGATTGATGTAAGTCATTGTTTCCAAGAGAAATGGAGACAGGAGTGTAAAAAAGCGTTGTTTTTGGACTGCAATGAAGAAATGACTATGTTCTGCGATTTCTCCTGCTCAAAAAGACTTAGAAAGTTGATAATTGTGGGCAAAGTTAGAAATGTCAGGAGAAACAAGAATTATGTAAAAGTATTGATGTAAGTCATTGTTTCCAAGAGAAAGGGAGACAGGAGTGTAAAAAGTGTTGTTTTTGGACGGCAATGAAGAAATGACTATGTTTTGCGATTTCTCCTGCTCAGAAAGACTTAGAAAGTTGATAATTGTGGGCAATGTTAGAAATGTCATGAGAAACAAGAATTATGTAAACGGATTGATGTAAGTCATTGTTTCCAGGAGAAAGGGAGACAGGAGTGTAAAAAAAACGTTGTTTTTGGACGGCAATGAAGAAATGACTATATTTTGCGGTTTCTCCTGCTCAGAAAGACTTAGAAAGTTGATAATTGTGGGCAATGTTAGAAATGTCAGGAGAAACAAGAATTATGTAAAAGGATTGATGTAAGTCATTGTTTCCAAGAGAAAGGGAGACTGGAGTGTAAAAAAGCATTGTTTTTGGACGGCAATGAATAAATGACTGTTTTGCGATTTCTCTTGCTCAGAAAGACTTAGAAAGTTGATAATTGTGGGCAATGTTAGAAATGTCAGGAGAAACAAGAATTATGTAAAAGTATTGATGTAAGTCATTGTTTCCAAGAGAAAGGGAGACAGGAGTGTAAAAAAGTGTTGTTTTTGGACGGCAATGAAGAAATGACTATGTTTTGCGATTTCTCCTGCTCAGAAAGACTTAGAAAGTTGATAATTGTGGGCAATGTTAGAAATGTCATGAGAAACAAGAATTATGTAAAAGGATTGATGTAAGTCATTGTTTCCAGGAGAAAGGGAGACAGGAGTGTAAAAAAGTGTTGTTTTTGGACGGCAATGAAGAAATGACTATATTTTGCGGTTTCTCCTGCTCAGAAAGACTTAGAAAGTTGATAATTGTGGGCAATGTTAGAAATGTCAGGAGAAAGAAGAATTATGTAAAAGGATTGATGTAGGTCATTGTTTCCAAGAGAAAGGGAGACTGGAGTGTAAAAAAGCGTTGTTTTTGGACTGCAATGAAGAAATGACTATGTTTTGCGATTTCTCCTGCTCAGAAAGACTTAGAAAGTTGATAATTGTGGACAATGTTAGAAATGTCATGAGAAACAAGAATTATGTAAAAGGATTGATGTAAGTCATTGTTTCCAAGAGAAAGGGAGACTGGAGTGTAAAAAAGCGTTGTTTTTGGACTGCAATGAAGAAATGACTATGTTTTGAGATTTCTCCTGCTCAGAAAGACTTAGAAAGTTGATATTTGTGGGCAATGTTAGAAATGTCATGAGAAACAAGAATTATGTAAAAGGATTGATGTAAGTCATTGTTTCCAGGAGAAGGGGAGACAGGAGTGTAAAAAAGCGTTGTTTTTGGACGGCAATGAAGAAATTACTATATTTTGCGATTTCTCCTGCTCAGAAAGACTTAGAAAGTTGATAATTGTGGGCAATGTTAGAAATGTCATGAGAAACAAGAATTATGTAAAAGGATTGATGTAAGTCATTGTTTCCAGGAGAAGGGGAGACAGGAGTGTAAAAAAGCGTTGTTTTTGGACGGCAATGAAGAAATTACTATATTTTGCGATTTCTCCTGCTCAGAAAGACTTAGAAAGTTGATATTTGTGGGCAATGTTAGAAATGTCAGGAGAAACAAGAATTATGTAAAAGTATTGATGTAAGTCATTGTTTCCAAGAGAAAGGGAGACTGGAGTGTAAAAAAGCATTGTTTTTGGACGGCAATGAATAAATGACTGTTTTGCGATTTCTCTTGCTCAGAAAGACTTAGAAAGTTGATAATTGTGGGCAATGTTAGAAATGTCATGAGAAACAAGAATTATGTAAAATTATTGATGTAAGTCATTGTTTCCAGGAGAAAGGGAGACAGGAGTGTAAAAAAGCGTTGTTTTTGGACGGCAATGAAGAAATGACTATATTTTGCGATTTCTCCTGCTCAGAAAGACTTAGAAAGTTGATATTTGTGGGCAATGTTAGAAATGTCAGGAGAAACAAGAATTATGTAAAAATATTGATGTAAGTCATTGTTTCCAAGAGAAAGGGAGACTGGAGTGTAAAAAAGCATTGTTTTTGGACGGCAATGAATAAATGACTGTTTTGCGATTTCTATTGCTCAGAAAGACTTAGAAAGTTGATAATTGTGGGCAATGTTAGAAATGTCATGAGAAACAAGAATTATGTAAAATTATTGATGTAAGTCATTGTTTCCAGGAGAAAGGGAGACAGGAGTGTAAAAAAGCGTTGTTTTTGGACGGCAATGAAGAAATGACTATATTTTGCGATTTCTCCTGCTCAGAAAGACTTAGAAAGTTGATATTTGTGGGCAATGTTAGAAATGTCAGGAGAAACAAGAATTATGTAAAAGGATTGATGTAAGTCATTGTTTCCAGGAGAAAGGGAGACAGGAGTGTAAAAAAGCGTTGTTTTTGGACGGCAATGAAGAAATTACTATGTTTTGCGATTTCTCCTGCTCAGAAAGACTTAGAAAGTTGATAATTGTGGGCAATGGTAGAAATGTCATGAGAAATAAGAATTATGTAAAAGGATTGATGTAAGTCATTGTTGCCAAGAGAAAGGGAGACTGGAGTGTAAAAAAGCGTTGTTTTTGGACTGCAATGAAGAAATGACTATGTTTTGCGATTTCTCCTGCTCAGAAAGACTTAGAAAGTTAATAATTGTGGGCAATGTTAGAAATGTCATGAGAAACAAGAATTATGTAAAAGGATTGATGTCAGTCATTGTTTCCAAGAGAAAGGGAGACTGGAGTGTAAAAAAAGCGTTGTTTTTGGACTGCAATGAAGAAATGACTATGTTTTGCGATTTCTCCTGCTCAGAAAGACTTAGAAAGTTGATATTTGTGGGCAATGTTAGAAATGTCAGGAGAAACAAGAATTATGTAAAAGGATTGATGTAAGTCATTGTTTCCAAGAGAAAGGGAGACTGGAGTGTAAAAAAGCGTTGTTTTTGGACTGCAATGAAGAAATGACTATGTTCTGCGATTTCTCCTGCTCAGAAAGACTTAGAAAGTTGATATTTGTGGGCAATGTTAGAAATGTCAGGAGAAACAAGAATTATGTAAAAGGATTGATGTAAGTCATTGTTTCCAAGAGAAAGGGAGACTGGAGTGTAAAAAAGCATTGTTTTTGGACGGCAATGAATAAATGACTGTTTTGCGATTTCTCTTGCTCAGAAAGACTTAGAAAGTTGATAATTGTGGGCAATGTTAGAAATGTCATGAGAAACAAGAATTATGTAAAAGGATTGATGTAAGTCATTGTTTCCAGAAGAAAGGGAGACAGGAGTGTAAAAAAGCGTTGTTTTTGGACGGCAATGGAGAAATGACTATATTTTGCGGTTTCTCCTGCTCAGAAAGACTTAGAAAGTTGATAATTGTGGGCAATGTTAGAAATGTCAGGAGAAACAAGAATTATGTAAAAGGATTGATGTAAGTCATTGTTTCCAAGAGAAATGGAGACAGGAGTGTAAAAAAGCGTTGTTTTTGGACTGCAATGAAGAAATGACTATGTTCTGCGATTTCTCCTGCTCAAAAAGACTTAGAAAGTTGATAATTGTGGGCAATGTTAGAAATGTCAGGAGAAACAAGAATTATGTAAAAGTATTGATGTAAGTCATTGTTTCCAAGAGAAAGGGAGACAGGAGTGTAAAAAAGTGTTGTTTTTGGACGGCAATGAAGAAATGACTATGTTTTGCGATTTCTCCTGCTCAGAAAGACTTAGAAAGTTGATAATTGTTGGCAATGTTAGAAATGTCATGAGAAACAAGAATTATGTAAAAGGATTGATGTAAGTCATTGTTTCCAGGAGAAAGGGAGACAGGAGTGTAAAAAAGCGTTGTTTTTGGACGGCAATGAAGAAATTACTATATTTTGCGGTTTCTCCTGCTCAGAAAGACTTAGAAAGTTGATAATTGTGGGCAATGTTAGAAATGTCAGGAGAAACAAGAATTATGTAAAAGGATTGATGTAAGTCATTGTTTCCAAGAGAAAATGAGACAGGAGTGTAAAAAAGCGTTGTTTTTGGACTGCAATGAAGAAATGACTATGTTCTGCGATTTCTCCTGCTCAAAAAGACTTAGAAAGTTGATAATTGTGGGCAATGTTAGAAATGTCAGGAGAAATAAGAATTATGTAAAAGTATTGATGTAAGTCATTGTTTCCAAGAGAAAGGGAGACAGGAGTGTAAAAAAGCGTTGTTTTTGGACGGCAATGAAGAAATGACTATATTTTGCGGTTTCTCCTGCTCAGAAAGACTTAGAAAGTTGATAATTGTGGGCAATGTTAGAAATGTCAGGAGAAACAAGAATTATGTAAAAGGATTGATGTAAGTCATTGTTTCCAAGAGAAATGGAGACAGGAGTGTAAAAAAGCGTTGTTTTTGGACTGCAATGAAGAAATGACTATGTTCTGCGATTTCTCCTGCTCAAAAAGACTTAGGAAGTTGATAATTGTGGGCAATGTTAGAAATGTCAGGAGAAACAAGAATTATGTAAAAGGATTGATGTAAGTCATTGTTTCCAAGAGAAAGGGAGACTGGAGTGTAAAAAAGCATTGTTTTTGGACGGCATTGAATAAATGACTGTTTTGCGATTTCTCTTGCTCAGAAAGACTTAGAAAGTTGATAATTGTGGGCAATGTTAGAAATGTCAGGAGAAACAAGAATTATGTAAAAGTATTGATGTAAGTCATTGTTTCCAAGAGAAAGGGAGACAGGAGTGTAAAAAAGTGTTGTTTTTGGACGGCAATGAAGAAATGACTATGTTTGCGATTTCTCCTGCTCAGAAAGACTTAGAAAGTTGATAATTGTGGGCAATGTTAGAAATGTCATGAGAAACAAGAATTATGTAAAAGGATTGATGTAAGTCATTGTTTCCAGGAGAAAGGGAGACAGGAGTGTAAAAAAGTGTTGTTTTTGGACGGCAATGAAGAAATGACTATATTTTGCGGTTTCTCCTGCTCAGAAAGACTTAGAAAGTTGATAATTGTGGGCAATGTTAGAAATGTCAGGAGAAACAAGAATTATGTAAAAGGATTGATGTAAGTCATTGTTTCCAAGAGAAAGGGAGACTGGAGTGTAAAAAAGCGTTGTTTTTGGACTGCAATGAAGAAATGACTATGTTTTGCGATTTCTCCTGCTCAGAAAGACTTAGAAAGTTGATAATTGTGGACAATGTTAGAAATGTCATGAGAAACAAGAATTATGTAAAAGGATTGATGTAAGTCATTGTTTCCAAGAGAAAGGGAGACTGGAGTGTAAAAAAGCGTTGTTTTTGGACTGCAATGAAGAAATGACTATGTTTTGCGATTTTTCCTGCTCAGAAAGACTTAGAAAGTTGATATTTGTGGGCAATGTTAGAAATGTCATGAGAAACAAGAATTATGTAAAAGGATTGATGTAAGTCATTGTTTCCAGGAGAAGGGGAGACAGGAGTGTAAAAAAGCGTTGTTTTTGGACGGCAATGAAGAAATTACTATATTTTGCGATTTCTCCTGCTCAGAAAGACTTAGAAAGTTGATAATTGTGGGCAATGTTAGAAATGTCATGAGAAACAAGAATTATGTAAAAGGATTGATGTAAGTCATTGTTTCCAGGAGAAAGGGAGACAGGAGTGTAAAAAAAAGCGTTGTTTTTGGACGGCAATGAAGAAATGACTATATTTTGCGGTTTCTCCTGCTCAGAAAGACTTAGAAAGTTGATAATTGTGGGCAATGTTAGAAATGTCAGGAGAAACAAGAATTATGTAAAAGGATTGATGTAAGTCATTGTTTCCAAGAGAAATGGAGACAGGAGTGTAAAAAAGCGTTGTTTTTGGACTGCAATGAAGAAATGACTATGTTCTGCGATTTCTCCTGCTCAAAAAGACTTAGAAAGTTGATAATTGTGGGCAAAGTTAGAAATGTCAGGAGAAACAAGAATTATGTAAAAGTATTGATGTAAGTCATTGTTTCCAAGAGAAAGGGAGACAGGAGTGTAAAAAAGTGTTGTTTTTGGACGGCAATGAAGAAATGACTATGTTTTGCGATTTCTCCTGCTCAGAAAGACTTAGAAAGTTGATAATTGTGGGCAATGTTAGAAATGTCATGAGAAACAAGAATTATGTAAACGGATTGATGTAAGTCATTGTTTCCAGGAGAAAGGGAGACAGGAGTGTAAAAAAGCGTTGTTTTTGGACGGCAATGAAGAAATGACTATATTTTGCGGTTTCTCCTGCTCAGAAAGACTTAGAAAGTTGATAATTGTGGGCAATGTTAGAAATGTCAGGAGAAACAAGAATTATGTAAAAGGATTGATGTAAGTCATTGTTTCCAAGAGAAATGGAGACAGGAGTGTAAAAAAGCGTTGTTTTTGGACTGCAATGAAGAAATGACTATGTTCTGCGATTTCTCCTGCTCAAAAAGACTTAGAAAGTTGATAATTGTGGGCAATGTTAGAAATGTCAGGAGAAACAAGAATTATGTAAAAGGATTGATGTAAGTCATTGTTTCCAAGAGAAAGGGAGACTGGAGTGTAAAAAAGCATTGTTTTTGGACGGCAATGAAGAAATTACTATATTTTGCGATTTCTCCTGCTCAGAAAGACTTAGAAAGTTGATATTTGTGGGCAATGTTAGAAATGTCAGGAGAAACAAGAATTATGTAAAAGTATTGATGTAAGTCATTGTTTCCAAGAGAAAGGGAGACTGGAGTGTAAAAAAGCATTGTTTTTGGACGGCAATGAATAAATGACTGTTTTGCGATTTCTCTTGCTCAGAAAGACTTAGAAAGTTGATAATTGTGGGCAATGTTAGAAATGTCATGAGAAACAAGAATTATGTAAAATTATTGATGTAAGTCATTGTTTCCAGGAGAAAGGGAGACAGGAGTGTAAAAAAGCGTTGTTTTTGGACGGCAATGAAGAAATGACTATATTTTGCGATTTCTCCTGCTCAGAAAGACTTAGAAAGTTGATATTTGTGGGCAATGTTAGAAATGTCAGGAGAAACAAGAATTATGTAAAAGGATTGATGTAAGTCATTGTTTCCAGGAGAAAGGGAGACAGGAGTGTAAAAAAGCGTTGTTTTTGGACGGCAATGAAGAAATTACTATGTTTTGCGATTTCTCCTGCTCAGAAAGACTTAGAAAGTTGATAATTGTGGGCAATGGTAGAAATGTCATGAGAAATAAGAATTATGTAAAAGGATTGATGTAAGTCATTGTTGCCAAGAGAAAGGGAGACTGGAGTGTAAAAAAGCGTTGTTTTTGGACTGCAATGAAGAAATGACTATGTTTTGCGATTTCTCCTGCTCAGAAAGACTTAGAAAGTTAATAATTGTGGGCAATGTTAGAAATGTCATGAGAAACAAGAATTATGTAAAAGGATTGATGTCAGTCATTGTTTCCAAGAGAAAGGGAGACTGGAGTGTAAAAAAAAGCGTTGTTTTTGGACTGCAATGAAGAAATGACTATGTTTTGCGATTTCTCCTGCTCAGAAAGACTTAGAAAGTTGATATTTGTGGGCAATGTTAGAAATGTCATGAGAAACAAGAATTATGTAAAAGGATTGATGTAAGTCATTGTTTCCAGGAGAAGGGGAGACAGGAGTGTAAAAAAGCGTTGTTTTTGGACGGCAATGAAGAAATTACTATATTTTGCGATTTCTCCTGCTCAGAAAGACTTAGAAAGTTGATAATTGTGGGCAATGTTAGAAATGTCATGAGAAACAAGAATTATGTAAAAGGATTGATGTAAGTCATTGTTTCCAGGAGAAAGGGAGACAGGAGTGTAAAAAAAAGCGTTGTTTTTGGACGGCAATGAAGAAATGACTATATTTTGCGGTTTCTCCTGCTCAGAAAGACTTAGAAAGTTGATAATTGTGGGCAATGTTAGAAATGTCAGGAGAAACAAGAATTATGTAAAAGGATTGATGTAAGTCATTGTTTCCAAGAGAAATGGAGACAGGAGTGTAAAAAAGCGTTGTTTTTGGACTGCAATGAAGAAATGACTATGTTCTGCGATTTCTCCTGCTCAAAAAGACTTAGAAAGTTGATAATTGTGGGCAAAGTTAGAAATGTCAGGCGAAACAAGAATTATGTAAAAGTATTGATGTAAGTCATTGTTTCCAAGAGAAAGGGGGACAGGAGTGTAAAAAAGCGTTATTTTTGGACGGCAATGAAGAAATGACTATGTTTTGCGATTTCTCCTGCTCAGAAAGACTTAGAAAGTTGATAATTGTGGACAATGTTAGAAATGTCATGAGAAACAAGAATTATGTAAAAGGATTGATGTAAGTCATTGTTTCCAAGAGAAAGGGAGACTGGAGTGTAAAAAAGCGTTGTTTTTGGACTGCAATGAAGAAATGACTATGTTTTGCGATTTCTCCTGCTCAGAAAGACTTAGAAAGTTGATATTTGTGGACAATGTTAGAAATGTCATGAGAAACAAGAATTATGTAAAAGGATTGATGTAAGTCATTGTTTCCAAGAGAAAGGGAGACTGGAGTGTAAAAAAGCGTTGTTTTTGGACTGCAATGAAGAAATGACTATGTTTTGCGATTTCTCCTGCTCAGAAAGACTTAGAAAGTTGATATTTGTGGGCAATGTTAGAAATGTCAGGAGAAACAAGAATTATGTAAAAGTATTGATGTAAGTCATTGTTTCCAAGAGAAAGGGAGACTGGAGTGTAAAAAAGCATTGTTTTTGGACGGCAATGAATAAATGACTGTTTTGCGATTTCTCTTGCTCAGAAAGACTTAGAAAGTTGATAATTGTGGGCAATGTTAGAAATGTCATGAGAAACAAGAATTATGTAAAATTATTGATGTAAGTCATTGTTTCCAGGAGAAAGGGAGACAGGAGTGTAAAAAAGCGTTGTTTTTGGACGGCAATGAAGAAATGACTATATTTTGCGATTTCTCCTGCTCAGAAAGACTTAGAAAGTTGATATTTGTGGGCAATGGTAGAAATGTCATGAGAAATAAGAATTATGTAAAATTATTGATGTAAGTCATTGTTGCCAAGAGAAAGGGAGACTGGAGTGTAAAAAAGCGTTGTTTTTGGACTGCAATGAAGAAATGACTATGTTTTGCGATTTCTCCTGCTCAGAAAGACTTAGAAAGTTAATAATTGTGGGCAATGTTAGAAATGTCATGAGAAACAAGAATTATGTAAAAGGATTGATGTCAGTCATTGTTTCCAAGAGAAAGGGAGACTGGAGTGTAAAAAAAGCGTTGTTTTTGGACTGCAATGAAGAAATGACTATGTTTTGCGATTTCTCCTGCTCAGAAAGACTTAGAAAGTTGATATTTGTGGGCAATGTTAGAAATGTCAGGAGAAACAAGAATTATGTAAAAGGATTGATGTAAGTCATTGTTTCCAAGAGAAAGGGAGACTGGAGTGTAAAAAAGCGTTGTTTTTGGACTGCAATGAAGAAATGACTATGTTCTGCGATTTCTCCTGCTCAGAAAGACTTAGAAAGTTGATATTTGTGGGCAATGTTAGAAATGTCAGGAGAAACAAGAATTATGTAAAAGGATTGATGTAAGTCATTGTTTCCAAGAGAAAGGGAGACTGGAGTGTAAAAAAGCATTGTTTTTGGACGGCAATGAATAAATGACTGTTTTGCGATTTCTCTTGCTCAGAAAGACTTAGAAAGTTGATAATTGTGGGCAATGTTAGAAATGTCATGAGAAACAAGAATTATGTAAAAGGATTGATGTAAGTCATTGTTTCCAGAAGAAAGGGAGACAGGAGTGTAAAAAAGCGTTGTTTTTGGACGGCAATGGAGAAATGACTATATTTTGCGGTTTCTCCTGCTCAGAAAGACTTAGAAAGTTGATAATTGTGGGCAATGTTAGAAATGTCAGGAGAAACAAGAATTATGTAAAAGGATTGATGTAAGTCATTGTTTCCAAGAGAAATGGAGACAGGAGTGTAAAAAAGCGTTGTTTTTGGACTGCAATGAAGAAATGACTATGTTCTGCGATTTCTCCTGCTCAAAAAGACTTAGAAAGTTGATAATTGTGGGCAATGTTAGAAATGTCAGGAGAAACAAGAATTATGTAAAAGTATTGATGTAAGTCATTGTTTCCAAGAGAAAGGGAGACAGGAGTATAAAAAAGTGTTGTTTTTGGACGGCAATGAAGAAATGACTATGTTTTGCGATTTCTCCTGCTCAGAAAGACTTAGAAAGTTGATAATTGTTGGCAATGTTAGAAATGTCATGAGAAAGAAGAATTATGTAAAAGGATTGATGTAAGTCATTGTTTCCAAGAGAAATGGAGACAGGAGTGTAAAAAAGCGTTGTTTTTGGACTGCAATGAAGAAATGACTATGTTCTGCGATTTCTCCTGCTCAAAAAGACTTAGAAAGTTGATAATTGTGGGCAATGTTAGAAATGTCAGGAGAAATAAGAATTATGTAAAAGTATTGATGTAAGTCATTGTTTCCAAGAGAAAGGGAGACAGGAGTGTAAAAAAGCGTTGTTTTTGGACGGCAATGAAGAAATGACTATATTTTGCGGTTTCTCCTGCTCAGAAAGACTTAGAAAGTTGATAATTGTGGGCAATGTTAGAAATGTCAGGAGAAACAAGAATTATGTAAAAGGATTGATGTAAGTCATTGTTTCCAAGAGAAATGGAGACAGGAGTGTAAAAAAGCGTTGTTTTTGGACTGCAATGAAGAAATGACTATGTTCTGCGATTTCTCCTGCTCAAAAAGACTTAGGAAGTTGATAATTGTGGGCAATGTTAGAAATGTCAGGAGAAACAAGAATTATGTAAAAGGATTGATGTAAGTCATTGTTTCCAAGAGAAAGGGAGACTGGAGTGTAAAAAAGCATTGTTTTTGGACGGCAATGAATAAACGACTGTTTTGCGATTTCTCTTGCTCAGAAAGGCTTAGAAAGTTGATAATTGTGGGCAATGTTAGAAATGTCAGGAGAAACAAGAATTATGTAAAAGTATTGATGTAAGTCATTGTTTCCAAGAGAAAGGGAGACAGGAGTGTAAAAAAGTGTTGTTTTTGGACGGCAATGAAGAAATGACTATGTTTTGCGATTTCTCCTGCTCAGAAAGACTTAGAAAGTTGATAATTGTGGGCAATGTTAGAAATGTCATGAGAAACAAGAATTATGTAAAAGGATTGATGTAAGTCATTGTTTCCAGGAGAAAGGGAGACAGGAGTGTAAAAAAGTGTTGTTTTTGGACGGCAATGAAGAAATGACTATATTTTGCGGTTTCTCCTGCTCAGAAAGACTTAGAAAGTTGATAATTGTGGGCAATGTTAGAAATGTCAGGAGAAACAAGAATTATGTAAAAGGATTGATGTAAGTCATTGTTTCCAAGAGAAAGGGAGACGAGTGTAAAAAAGCGTTGTTTTTGGACTGCAATGAAGAAATGACTATGTTTTGCGATTTCTCCTGCTCAGAAAGACTTAGAAAGTTGATATTTGTGGGCAATGTTAGAAATGTCAGGAGAAACAAGAATTATGTAAAAGGATTGATGTAAGTCATTGTTTCCAGGAGAAAGGGAGACAGGAGTGTAAAAAAGCGTTGTTTTTGGACGGCAATGAAGAAATTACTATGTTTTGCGATTTCTCCTGCTCAGAAAGACTTAGAAAGTTGATAATTGTGGGCAATGGTAGAAATGTCATGAGAAATAAGAATTATGTAAAAGGATTGATGTAAGTCATTGTTGCCAAGAGAAAGGGAGACTGGAGTGTAAAAAAGCGTTGTTTTTGGACTGCAATGAAGAAATGACTATGTTTTGCGATTTCTCCTGCTCAGAAAGACTTAGAAAGTTAATAATTGTGGGCAATGTTAGAAATGTCATGAGAAACAAGAATTATGTAAAAGGATTGATGTCAGTCATTGTTTCCAAGAGAAAGGGAGACTGGAGTGTAAAAAAAGCGTTGTTTTTGGACTGCAATGAAGAAATGACTATGTTTTGCGATTTCTCCTGCTCAGAAAGACTTAGAAAGTTGATATTTGTGGGCAATGTTAGAAATGTCATGAGAAACAAGAATTATGTAAAAGGATTGATGTAAGTCATTGTTTCCAGGAGAAGGGGAGACAGGAGTGTAAAAAAGCGTTGTTTTTGGACGGCAATGAAGAAATTACTATATTTTGCGATTTCTCCTGCTCAGAAAGACTTAGAAAGTTGATAATTGTGGGCAATGTTAGAAATGTCATGAGAAACAAGAATTATGTAAAAGGATTGATGTAAGTCATTGTTTCCAAGAGAAATGGAGACAGGAGTGTAAAAAAGCGTTGTTTTTGGACTGCAATGAAGAAATGACTATGTTCTGCGATTTCTCCTGCTCAAAAAGACTTAGAAAGTTGATAATTGTGGGCAAAGTTAGAAATGTCAGGCGAAACAAGAATTATGTAAAAGTATTGATGTAAGTCATTGTTTCCAAGAGAAAGGGGGACAGGAGTGTAAAAAAGCGTTATTTTTGGACGGCAATGAAGAAATGACTATGTTTTGCGATTTCTCCTGCTCAGAAAGACTTAGAAAGTTGATAATTGTGGACAATGTTAGAAATGTCATGAGAAACAAGAATTATGTAAAAGGATTGATGTAAGTCATTGTTTCCAAGAGAAAGGGAGACTGGAGTGTAAAAAAGCGTTGTTTTTGGACTGCAATGAATAAATGACTATGTTTTGCGATTTCTCCTGCTCAGAAAGACTTAGAAAGTTGATATTTGTGGACAATGTTAGAAATGTCATGAGAAACAAGAATTATGTAAAAGGATTGATGTAAGTCATTGTTTCCAAGAGAAAGGGAGACTGGAGTGTAAAAAAGCGTTGTTTTTGGACTGCAATGAAGAAATGACTATGTTTTGCGATTTCTCCTGCTCAGAAAGACTTAGAAAGTTGATATTTGTGGGCAATGTTAGAAATGTCAGGAGAAACAAGAATTATGTAAAAGTATTGATGTAAGTCATTGTTTCCAAGAGAAAGGGAGACTGGAGTGTAAAAAAGCATTGTTTTTGGACGGCAATGAATAAACGACTGTTTTGCGATTTCTCTTGCTCAGAAAGACTTAGAAAGTTGATAATTGTGGGCAATGTTAGAAATGTCAGGAGAAACAAGAATTATGTAAAAGTATTGATGTAAGTCATTGTTTCCAAGAGAAAGGGAGACAGGAGTGTAAAAAAGTGTTGTTTTTGGACGGCAATGAAGAAATGACTATGTTTTGCGATTTCTCCTGCTCAGAAAGACTTAGAAAGTTGATAATTGTGGGCAATGTTAGAAATGTCATGAGAAACAAGAATTATGTAAAAGGATTGATGTAAGTCATTGTTTCCAGGAGAAAGGGAGACAGGAGTGTAAAAAAGTGTTGTTTTTGGACGGCAATGAAGAAATGACTATATTTTGCGGTTTCTCCTGCTCAGAAAGACTTAGAAAGTTGATAATTGTGGGCAATGTTAGAAATGTCAGGAGAAACAAGAATTATGTAAAAGGATTGATGTAAGTCATTGTTTCCAAGAGAAAGGGAGACGAGTGTAAAAAAGCGTTGTTTTTGGACTGCAATGAAGAAATGACTATGTTTTGCGATTTCTCCTGCTCAGAAAGACTTAGAAAGTTGATATTTGTGGGCAATGTTAGAAATGTCAGGAGAAACAAGAATTATGTAAAAGGATTGATGTAAGTCATTGTTTCCAGGAGAAAGGGAGACAGGAGTGTAAAAAAGCGTTGTTTTTGGACGGCAATGAAGAAATTACTATGTTTTGCGATTTCTCCTGCTCAGAAAGACTTAGAAAGTTGATAATTGTGGGCAATGGTAGAAATGTCATGAGAAATAAGAATTATGTAAAAGGATTGATGTAAGTCATTGTTGCCAAGAGAAAGGGAGACTGGAGTGTAAAAAAGCGTTGTTTTTGGACTGCAATGAAGAGATGACTATGTTTTGCGATTTCTCCTGCTCAGAAAGACTTAGAAAGTTAATAATTGTGGGCAATGTTAGAAATGTCATGAGAAACAAGAATTATGTAAAAGGATTGATGTCAGTCATTGTTTCCAAGAGAAAGGGAGACTGGAGTGTAAAAAAAGCGTTGTTTTTGGACTGCAATGAAGAAATGACTATGTTTTGCGATTTCTCCTGCTCAGAAAGACTTAGAAAGTTGATATTTGTGGGCAATGTTAGAAATGTCATGAGAAACAAGAATTATGTAAAAGGATTGATGTAAGTCATTGTTTCCAGGAGAAGGGGAGACAGGAGTGTAAAAAAGCGTTGTTTTTGGACGGCAATGAAGAAATTACTATATTTTGCGATTTCTCCTGCTCAGAAAGACTTAGAAAGTTGATAATTGTGGGCAATGTTAGAAATGTCATGAGAAACAAGAATTATGTAAAAGGATTGATGTAAGTCATTGTTTCCAAGAGAAATGGAGACAGGAGTGTAAAAAAGCGTTGTTTTTGGACTGCAATGAAGAAATGACTATGTTCTGCGATTTCTCCTGCTCAAAAAGACTTAGAAAGTTGATAATTGTGGGCAAAGTTAGAAATGTCAGGCGAAACAAGAATTATGTAAAAGTATTGATGTAAGTCATTGTTTCCAAGAGAAAGGGGGACAGGAGTGTAAAAAAGCGTTATTTTTGGACGGCAATGAAGAAATGACTATGTTTTGCGATTTCTCCTGCTCAGAAAGACTTAGAAAGTTGATAATTGTGGACAATGTTAGAAATGTCATGAGAAACAAGAATTATGTAAAAGGATTGATGTAAGTCATTGTTTCCAAGAGAAAGGGAGACTGGAGTGTAAAAAAGCGTTGTTTTTGGACTGCAATGAAGAAATGACTATGTTTTGCGATTTCTCCTGCTCAGAAAGACTTAGAAAGTTGATATTTGTGGACAATGTTAGAAATGTCATGAGAAACAAGAATTATGTAAAAGGATTGATGTAAGTCATTGTTTCCAAGAGAAAGGGAGACTGGAGTGTAAAAAAGCGTTGTTTTTGGACTGCAATGAAGAAATGACTATGTTTTGCGATTTCTCCTGCTCAGAAAGACTTAGAAAGTTGATATTTGTGGGCAATGTTAGAAATGTCAGGAGAAACAAGAATTATGTAAAAGTATTGATGTAAGTCATTGTTTCCAAGAGAAAGGGAGACTGGAGTGTAAAAAAGCATTGTTTTTGGACGGCAATGAATAAATGACTGTTTTGCGATTTCTCTTGCTCAGAAAGACTTAGAAAGTTGATAATTGTGGGCAATGTTAGAAATGTCATGAGAAACAAGAATTATGTA
>NW_027446929.1:0-41252 GCF_038048845.1 Mixophyes fleayi | reverse complement strand
TTATACTTATTTTTATACTTATTCTTATTTTTTTTTTATTTTTTTTATTTATTCTTATTTTTATACTTATTCTTATACTTATTCTTATTTTTATACGTATTTTTATACTTATTCTTATTTTTATTTTTAATCTTATTTTTATACTTATTCTTATTTTTATACTTATTTTTATACTTATTCTTATTTTTATTTTTAATATTATTTTTATACTTTTTTTTATACTTATTCTTATTTTTATACTTATTTTTATACTTATTCTTATTTTTATACTTATTTTTATACTTATTCTTATTTTTATTATACCTATTTTTTTACTTATTGTTATTTTTATACTTATTTTTATACTTATTTTTATACATATTCTTATTTTTATTTTTATACTTATTTTTATACTTATTTTTATAGTAATTCTTATTTTTATACTTATTTTTATACTTATTTATATACTTATTCTTATTTTTATTTTTATTCTTATTTTTATACTTATTTTTATATTTATTTTTATTTTTATTCTTATTTTTATACTTATTCTTATTTTTATACTTATTTTTATACTTATTCTTATTTTTATTCTTATTTTTATACTTATTTTTATACTTATTCTTATTTTTATACTTATTTTTATACTTATTCTTATTTATATAATTATTTTTATACTTATTCTTATTTTTATAGTTATTTTTATACTTATTCTTATTTTTATTCTTATTTTTATACTTATTTTTATACTTATTCTTATTTTTATACTTTTTTTATTTATATATATTTTTTATTTTTATACTTATTTTTATACTTATTCTTATTTTTAATATTATTTTTATACTTATTTTTATACTTATTCTTATTTTTATTCTTATTTTTATACTTATTCTTATTTTTTTACTAATTTTTTACTTATTCTTATTCTTATTCTTATTTTTATACTTATTTTTATACTTATTCTTATTTTTATACTTTTTTTTATACTTATTCTTATTTTTATTTTTAATCTTATTTTTATACTTATTTTTATACTTATTCTTATTTTTATTCTTATTTTTATACTTATTTTTATTTTTATACTTATTTATATACTTATTCTTATTTTTATTCTTATTTTTATACTTATTTTTATACTTATTCTTATTTTTATACTTATTTTTATACTTATTGTTATACTTATTCTTATTTTTATAATTATTTTTATACTTATTCTTATTTTTATAATTATTTTTATACTTATTCTTATTTTTATTCTTATTTTTATATTTATTTTTATACTTATTCTTATTTTTATACTTATTTTTATACTTATTCTTATTTTTATAATTATTTTTATACTTATTCTTATTTTTATTCTTATTTTTATATTTATTTTTATACTTATTCTTATTTTTATACTTATTTTTATACTTATTCTTATTTTTATAATTATTTTTATACTTATTCATATTTTTATTCTTATTTTTATACTTATTCTTATTTTTATACTTATTTTTATACTTATTCTTATTTTTATTCTTATTTTTATACTTATTTTTATACTTATTCTTATTTTTATACTTTTTTTTATTTATATATATTTTTTATTTTTATACTTATTTTTATACTTATTCTTATTTTTAATATTATTTTTATACTTATTTTTATACTTATTCTTATTTTTATACTTATTCTTATTTTTATACTTATTTTTATATATATATTTTTTTATACTTATTTTTATATATATATATATATTTTTATACTTATTTTTATACTTATTCTTATTTTTATTCTTATTTTTATACTTATTTTTATACTTATTTATATACTTATTCTTATTTTTATTTTATTCTTATTTTTATACTTATTTTTATACTTATTTTTATTTTTATTCTTATTTTTATACTTATTTATATACTTATTCTTATTTTTATTCTTATTTTTATATTTATTTTTATACTTATTCTTATTTTTATACTTATTTTTATACTTATTCTTATATTTATTCTTATTTTTATACTTATTTATATACTTATTCTTATTTTATTCTTATTTTTATACTTATTTTTATACTTATTCTTATTTTTATACTTATTTTTATACTTATTTTTATACTTATTCTTATTTTTATAATTATTTTTATACTTATTCTTATTTTTATAATTATTTTTATACTTATTCTTATTTTTATTCTTATTTTTATATTTATTTTTATACTTATTCTTATTTTTATACTTATTTTTATACTTATTCTTATTTTTATAATTATTTTTATACTTATTCTTATTTTTATTCTTATTTTTATATTTATTTTTATACTTATTCTTATTTTTATACTTATTTTTATACTTATTCTTATTTTTATAATTATTTTTATACTTATTCATATTTTTATTCTTATTTTTATACTTATTCTTATTTTTATACTTATTTTTATACTTATTCTTATTTTTATTCTTATTTTTATACTTATTTTTATACTTATTCTTATTTTTATACTTTTTTTTATTTATATATATTTTTTATTTTTATACTTATTTTTATACTTATTCTTATTTTTAATATTATTTTTATACTTATTTTTATACTTATTCTTATTTTTATACTTATTCTTATTTTTATACTTATTTTTATATATATATTTTTTTTATACTTATTTTTATATATATATATATATTTTTATACTTATTTTTATACTTATTCTTATTTTTATTCTTATTTTTATACTTATTTTTATACTTATTTATATACTTATTCTTATTTTTATTTTTATTTTTATTTTTATACTTATTTTTATACTTATTTTTATACTTATTTTTATAGTAATTCTTATTTTTATACTTATTTTTATACTTATTTATATACTTATTTTTATAGTAATTCTTATTTTTATACTTATTTTTATACTTATTTATATACTTATTCTTATTTTTATTTTATTCTTATTTTTATACTTATTTTTATACTTATTTTTATTTTTATTCTTATTTTTATACTTATTTATATACTTATTCTTATTTTTATTCTTATTTTTATATTTATTTTTATACTTATTCTTATTTTTATACTTATTTTTATACTTATTCTTATATTTATTCTTATTTTTATACTTATTTATATACTTATTCTTATTTTTATTCATATTTTTATACTTATTTTTGTACTTATTATTATTTTTTTTATACCTATTTTTATACTTATTGTTATTTTTATACTTATTTTTATACTTATTTTATACATATTCTTATTTTATTTTTATACTTTTTTTTATACTTATTTTTATACTTATTTTTATAGTAATTCTTATTTTTATACTTATTTTTATATATACATTTTTTTTTATTTTTATACTTATTTTTATACTTATTTTTATACTTATTCTTATTTTTATTCTTATTTTTATACTTATTTTTATACTTATTCTTATTTTTATACTTTTTTTATTTATATATATTTTTTATTTTTATACTTATTTTTATACTTATTCTTATTTTTAATATTATTTTTATACTTATTTTTATACTTATTCTTATTTTTTATACTTATTTTTATATATATATATTTTTTTTTATACTTATTTTTATACTTATTCTTATTTTTATTCTTATTTTTATACTTATTCTTATTTTTTTACTAATTTTTTACTTATTCTTATTCTTATTCTTATTTTTATACTTATTTTTATACTTATTCTTATTTTATACTTTTTTTTATACTTATTCTTATTTTTATTTTTAATCTTATTTTTATACTTATTTTTATACTTATTCTTATTTTTATTCTTATTTTTATACTTATTTTTATTTTTATACTTATTTATATACTTATTCTTATTTTTATTCTAATTTTTATACTTATTTTTATACTTATTCTTATTTTTATACTTATTTTTATACTTATTTTTATACTTATTCTTATTTTTATAATTATTTTTATACTTATTCTTATTTTTATAATTATTTTTATACTTATTCTTATTTTTATTCTTATTTTTATATTTATTTTTATACTTATTCTTATTTTTATACTTATTTTTATACTTATTCTTATTTTTATACTTATTTTTATATATATATTTTTTTTATACTTATTTTTATATATATATATATATTTTTATACTTATTTTTATTTTTATTCTTATTTTTATACTTATTCTTATACGTATTTATACTTATTTTTATTTTTATTCTTATTTTTATACTTATTCTTATACGTATTCTTATTTTCATACTTATTTTTATACTTATTCTTATTTTTATTTTTAATCTTATTTTTATACTTATTTTTATACTTATTCTTATTTTTATTCTTATTTTTATACTTATTTTATACTTATTCTTATTTTTATACTTATTTTATACTTATTCTTATTTTTATTCTTATTTTATACTTATTCTTATTTTTATTCTTATTTTATTCATATTTTTATACTTATTTTTGTACTTATTATTTTTTTTTATACCTATTTTTATACTTATTGTTATTTTTATACTTATTTTTATACTTATTTTTATACATATTCTTATTTTTATTTTTATACTTTTTTTTATACTTATTTTTATACTTATTTTTATAGTAATTCTTATTTTTATACTTATTTTTATATATACATTTTTTTTTATTTTTATACTTATTTTTATACTTATTCTTATTTTTATACTTTTTTTTATACTTATTCTTATTTTTATTCTTATTTTTATACTTATTCTTATTTTTTTACTAATTTTTTACTTATTCTTATTCTTATTTTTATACTTATTTTTATACTTATTCTTATTTTTTATACTTTTTTTTATACTTATTCTTATTTTTATTTTTAATCTTATTTTATAATTATTTTTATACTTATTCTTATTTTTATTCTTATTTTTATACTTATTTTTATTTTTATACTTATTTATATACTTATTCTTATTTTTATTCTTATTTTTATACTTATTTTTATACTTATTCTTATTTTTATACTTATTCTTATTTTTATTCTTATTTTTATACTTATTCTTATACTTATTCTTATTTTCATACTTATTTTTATACTTATTCTTATTTTTATTTTTAATCTTATTTTTATACTTATTTTTATACTTATTCTTATTTTTATTCTTATTTTTATAGTTATTCTTATTTTTTTACTAATTTTTTACTTATTCTTATTTTTATTTTCATACTATTTTATACTTATTTTATACTTATTCTTATTTTTTTTTTTATTTTTTTTATTTATTCTTATTTTTATACTTATTCTTATACTTATTCTTATTTTTATACGTATTTTTATACTTATTCTTATTTTTATTTTTAATCTTATTTTTTTACTTATTCTTATTTTTATACTTATTTTTATACTTATTCTTATTTTTATTTTTAATATTATTTTTATACTTTTTTTATACTTATTCTTATTTTTATACTTATTTTTATACTTATTCTTATTTTTATACTTATTTTTATACTTATTCTTATTTTTATTATACCTATTTTTTTACTTATTGTTATTTTTATACTTATTTTTATACTTATTTTTATACATATTCTTATTTTTATTTTTATACTTATTTTTATACTTATTTTTATAGTAATTCTTATTTTTATACTTATTTTTATACTTATTTATATACTTATTCTTATTTTTATTTTTATTCTTATTTTTATACTTATTTTTATATTTATTTTTATTTTTATTCTTATTTTTATACTTATTCTTATTTTTATACTTATTTTTATACTTATTCTTATTTTTATTCTTATTTTTATACTTATTTTTATACTTATTCTTATTTTTATACTTATTTTTATACTTATTCTTATTTATATAATTATTTTTATACTTATTCTTATTTTATAGTTATTTTTATACTTATTCTTATTTTTATTCTTATTTTTATACTTATTTTTATACTTATTCTTATTTTTATACTTTTTTTATTTATATATATTTTTTATTTTTATACTTATTTTTATACTTATTCTTATTTTTAATATTATTTTTATACTTATTTTTATACTTATTCTTATTTTTATTCTTATTTTATACTTATTCTTATTTTTTTACTAATTTTTTACTTATTCTTATTCTTATTCTTATTTTTATACTTATTTTTATACTTATTCTTATTTTTATACTTTTTTTTATACTTATTCTTATTTTTATTTTTAATCTTATTTTTATACTTATTTTTATACTTATTCTTATTTTTATTCTTATTTTTATACTTATTTTTATTTTTATACTTATTTATATACTTATTCTTATTTTTATTCTTATTTTTTATACTTATTTTTATACTTATTCTTATTTTTATACTTATTTTTATACTTATTGTTATACTTATTCTTATTTTTATAATTATTTTTATACTTATTCTTATTTTTATAATTATTTTTATACTTATTCTTATTTTTATTCTTATTTTTATATTTATTTTATACTTATTCTTATTTTTATACTTATTTTTATACTTATTCTTATTTTTATAATTATTTTTATACTTATTCTTATTTTTATTCTTATTTTTATATTTATTTTTATACTTATTCTTATTTTTATACTTATTTTTATACTTATTCTTATTTTTATAATTATTTTATACTTATTCATATTTTTATTCTTATTTTTATACTTATCTTATTTTATACTTATTTTTATACTTATTCTTATTTTTATTCTTATTTTTATACTTATTTTTATACTTATTCTTATTTTTATAATTATTTTTATACTTATTCATATTTTTATTCTTATTTTTATACTTATTCTTATTTTTATACTTATTTTTATACTTATTCTTATTTTTAATATTATTTTTATACTTATTTTTATACTTATTCTTATTTTTATACTTATTTTATACTTATTCTTATTTTTATACTTATTTATATACTTATTCTTATTTTTATTCTTATTTTTATATTTATTTTTATACTTATTCTTATTTTTATACTTATTTTTATACTTATTCTTATATTTATTCTTATTTTTATACTTATTTATATACTTATTCTTATTTTTATTCTTATTTTTATACTTATTTTTATACTTATTCTTATTTTTATACTTATTTTTTATACTTATTTTTATACTTATTCTTATTTTTATACTTATTTTTATACTTATTTTTATAGTAATTCTTATTTTTATACTTATTTTTATATATACATTTTTTTTTATTTTTATACTTATTTTTATACTTATTCTTATTTTTATACTTTTTTTTATACTTATTCTTATTTTTATTCTTATTTTTATACTTATTCTTATTTTTTTACTAATTTTTTACTTATTCTTATTCTTATTTTTATACTTATTTTTATACTTATTCTTATTTTTATACTTTTTTTTATACTTATTCTTATTTTATTTTTAATCTTATTTTATAATTATTTTTATACTTATTCTTATTTTTATTCTTATTTTTATACTTATTTTTATTTTTATACTTATTTATATACTTATTCTTATTTTTATTCTTATTTTTATACTTATTTTTATACTTATTCTTATTTTTATACTTATTCTTATTTTTATTCTTATTTTTATACTTATTCTTATACTTATTCTTATTTTCATACTTATTTTTATACTTATTCTTATTTTATTTTTAATCTTATTTTATACTTATTTTTATACTTATTCTTATTTTTATTCTTATTTTTATAGTTATTCTTATTTTTTTACTAATTTTTTACTTATTCTTATTTTTATTTTCATACTTATTTTTATACTTATTTTTATACTTATTCTTATTTTTTTTTTATTTTTTTTATTTATTCTTATTTTTATACTTATTCTTATACTTATTCTTATTTTTATACGTATTTTTATACTTATTCTTATTTTTATTTTTAATCTTATTTTTTTTACTTATTCTTATTTTTATACTTATTTTTATACTTATTCTTATTTTTATTTTTAATATTATTTTTATACTTTTTTTTATACTTATTCTTATTTTTATACTTATTTTTATACTTATTCTTATTTTTTATACTTATTTTTATACTTATTCTTATTTTTATTATACCTATTTTTTTACTTATTGTTATTTTTATACTTATTTTTATACTTATTTTTATACATATTCTTATTTTTATTTTTATACTTATTTTTATACTTATTTTTATAGTAATTCTTATTTTTATACTTATTTTTATACTTATTTATATACTTATTCTTATTTTTATTTTTATTCTTATTTTTATACTTATTTTTATATTTATTTTTATTTTTATTCTTATTTTTATACTTATTCTTATTTTTATACTTATTTTTATACTTATTCTTATTTTTATTCTTATTTTTATACTTATTTTTATACTTATTCTTATTTTTATACTTATTTTTATACTTATTCTTATTTATATAATTATTTTTATACTTATTCTTATTTTTATAGTTATTTTTATACTTATTCTTATTTTTATTCTTATTTTTATACTTATTTTTATACTTATTCTTATTTTTATACTTTTTTTATTTATATATATTTTTTATTTTTATACTTATTTTTATACTTATTCTTATTTTTAATATTATTTTTATACTTATTTTTATACTTATTCTTATTTTTATTCTTATTTTTATACTTATTCTTATTTTTTTACTAATTTTTTACTTATTCTTATTCTTATTCTTATTTTTATACTTATTTTTATACTTATTCTTATTTTTATACTTTTTTTTATACTTATTCTTATTTTTATTTTTAATCTTATTTTTATACTTATTTTTATACTTATTCTTATTTTTATTCTTATTTTTATACTTATTTTTATTTTTATACTTATTTATATACTTATTCTTATTTTTATTCTTATTTTTATACTTATTTTTATACTTATTCTTATTTTTATACTTATTTTTATACTTATTGTTATACTTATTCTTATTTTTATAATTATTTTTATACTTATTCTTATTTTTATAATTATTTTTATACTTATTCTTATTTTTATTCTTATTTTTATATTTATTTTTATACTTATTCTTATTTTTATACTTATTTTTATACTTATTCTTATTTTTATAATTATTTTTATACTTATTCTTATTTTTATTCTTATTTTTATATTTATTTTTATACTTATTCTTATTTTTATACTTATTTTTATACTTATTCTTATTTTTATAATTATTTTTATACTTATTCATATTTTTATTCTTATTTTTATACTTATTCTTATTTTTATACTTATTTTTATACTTATTCTTATTTTTATTCTTATTTTTATACTTATTTTTATACTTATTCTTATTTTTATAATTATTTTTATACTTATTCATATTTTTATTCTTATTTTTATACTTATTCTTATTTTTATACTTATTTTTATACTTATTCTTATTTTTAATATTATTTTTATACTTATTTTTATACTTATTCTTATTTTTATACTTATTTTTATACTTATTCTTATTTTTATACTTATTTATATACTTATTCTTATTTTTATTCTTATTTTTATATTTATTTTTATACTTATTCTTATTTTTATACTTATTTTTATACTTATTCTTATATTTATTCTTATTTTTATACTTATTTATATACTTATTCTTATTTTTATTCTTATTTTTATACTTATTTTTATACTTATTCTTATTTTTATACTTATTTTTATACTTATTTTTATACTTATTCTTATTTTTATAATTATTTTTATACTTATTCTTATTTTTATAATTATTTTTATACTTATTCTTATTTTTATTCTTATTTTTATATTTATTTTTATACTTATTCTTATTTTTATACTTATTTTTATACTTATTCTTATTTTTATAATTATTTTTATACTTATTCTTATTTTTATTCTTATTTTTATATTTATTTTTATACTTATTCTTATTTTTATACTTATTTTTATACTTATTCTTATTTTTATAATTATTTTTATACTTATTCATATTTTTATTCTTATTTTTATACTTATTCTTATTTTTATACTTATTTTTATACTTATTCTTATTTTTATTCTTATTTTTATACTTATTTTTATACTTATTCTTATTTTTATACTTTTTTTTATTTATATATATTTTTTATTTTTATACTTATTTTTATACTTATTCTTATTTTTAATATTATTTTTATACTTATTTTTATACTTATTCTTATTTTTATACTTATTCTTATTTTTATACTTATTTTTATATATATATTTTTTTTATACTTATTTTTATATATATATATATATTTTTATACTTATTTTTATACTTATTCTTATTTTTATTCTTATTTTTATACTTATTTTTATACTTATTTATATACTTATTCTTATTTTTATTTTATTCTTATTTTTATACTTATTTTTATACTTATTTTTATTTTTATTCTTATTTTTATACTTATTTATATACTTATTCTTATTTTTATTCTTATTTTTATATTTATTTTTATACTTATTCTTATTTTTATACTTATTTTTATACTTATTCTTATATTTATTCTTATTTTTATACTTATTTATATACTTATTCTTATTTTTATTCTTATTTTTATACTTATTTTTATACTTATTCTTATTTTTATACTTATTTTTATACTTATTTTTATACTTATTCTTATTTTTATAATTATTTTTATACTTATTCTTATTTTTATAATTATTTTTATACTTATTCTTATTTTTATTCTTATTTTTATATTTATTTTTATACTTATTCTTATTTTTATACTTATTTTTATACTTATTCTTATTTTTATAATTATTTTTATACTTATTCTTATTTTTATTCTTATTTTTATATTTATTTTTATACTTATTCTTATTTTTATACTTATTTTTATACTTATTCTTATTTTTATAATTATTTTTATACTTATTCATATTTTTATTCTTATTTTTATACTTATTCTTATTTTTATACTTATTTTTATACTTATTCTTATTTTTATTCTTATTTTTATACTTATTTTTATACTTATTCTTATTTTTATACTTTTTTTTATTTATATATATTTTTTATTTTTATACTTATTTTTATACTTATTCTTATTTTTAATATTATTTTTATACTTATTTTTATACTTATTCTTATTTTTATACTTATTCTTATTTTTATACTTATTTTTATATATATATTTTTTTTATACTTATTTTTATATATATATATATATTTTTATACTTATTTTTATACTTATTCTTATTTTTATTCTTATTTTTATACTTATTTTTATACTTATTTATATACTTATTCTTATTTTTATTTTTATTTTTATTTTTATACTTATTTTTATACTTATTTTTATACTTATTTTTATAGTAATTCTTATTTTTATACTTATTTTTATACTTATTTATATACTTATTTTTATAGTAATTCTTATTTTTATACTTATTTTTATACTTATTTATATACTTATTCTTATTTTTATTTTATTCTTATTTTTATACTTATTTTTATACTTATTTTTATTTTTATTCTTATTTTTATACTTATTTATATACTTATTCTTATTTTTATTCTTATTTTTATATTTATTTTTATACTTATTCTTATTTTTATACTTATTTTTATACTTATTCTTATATTTATTCTTATTTTTATACTTATTTATATACTTATTCTTATTTTTATTCATATTTTTATACTTATTTTTGTACTTATTATTATTTTTTTTTATACCTATTTTTATACTTATTGTTATTTTTATACTTATTTTTATACTTATTTTTATACATATTCTTATTTTTATTTTTATACTTTTTTTTATACTTATTTTTATACTTATTTTTATAGTAATTCTTATTTTTATACTTATTTTTATATATACATTTTTTTTTATTTTTATACTTATTTTTATACTTATTTTTATACTTATTCTTATTTTTATTCTTATTTTTATACTTATTTTTATACTTATTCTTATTTTTATACTTTTTTTATTTATATATATTTTTTATTTTTATACTTATTTTTATACTTATTCTTATTTTTAATATTATTTTTATACTTATTTTTATACTTATTCTTATTTTTATACTTATTTTTATATATATATATTTTTTTTTATACTTATTTTTATACTTATTCTTATTTTTATTCTTATTTTTATACTTATTCTTATTTTTTTACTAATTTTTTACTTATTCTTATTCTTATTCTTATTTTTATACTTATTTTTATACTTATTCTTATTTTTATACTTTTTTTTATACTTATTCTTATTTTTATTTTTAATCTTATTTTTATACTTATTTTTATACTTATTCTTATTTTTATTCTTATTTTTATACTTATTTTTATTTTTATACTTATTTATATACTTATTCTTATTTTTATTCTAATTTTTATACTTATTTTTATACTTATTCTTATTTTTATAATTATTTTTATACTTATTCTTATTTTTATAATTATTTTTATACTTATTCTTATTTTTATTCTTATTTTTATATTTATTTTTATACTTATTCTTATTTTTATACTTATTTTTATACTTATTCTTATTTTTATACTTATTTTTATATATATATTTTTTTTATACTTATTTTTATATATATATATATATTTTTATACTTATTTTTATTTTTATTCTTATTTTTATACTTATTCTTATACGTATTCTTATTTTCATACTTATTTTTATACTTATTCTTATTTTTATTTTTAATCTTATTTTTATACTTATTTTTATACTTATTCTTATTTTTATTCTTATTTTTATACTTATTTTTATACTTATTCTTATTTTTATACTTATTTTTATACTTATTCTTATTTTTATTCTTATTTTTATACTTATTCTTATTTTTATTCTTATTTTTATTTATATTTTTATACTTATTTTTGTACTTATTATTTTTTTTTATACCTATTTTTATACTTATTGTTATTTTTATACTTATTTTTATACTTATTTTTATACATATTCTTATTTTTATTTTTATACTTTTTTTTATACTTATTTTTATACTTATTTTTATAGTAATTCTTATTTTTATACTTATTTTTATATATACATTTTTTTTTATTTTTATACTTATTTTTATACTTATTCTTATTTTTATACTTTTTTTTATACTTATTCTTATTTTTATTCTTATTTTTATACTTATTCTTATTTTTTTACTAATTTTTTACTTATTCTTATTCTTATTTTTATACTTATTTTTATACTTATTCTTATTTTTATACTTTTTTTTATACTTATTCTTATTTTTATTTTTAATCTTATTTTTATACTTATTTTTATACTTATTCTTATTTTTATTCTTATTTTTATACTTATTTTTATTTTTATACTTATTTATATACTTATTCTTATTTTTATTCTTATTTTTATACTTATTTTTATACTTATTCTTATTTTTATACTTATTCTTATTTTTATTCTTATTTTTATACTTATTCTTATACTTATTCTTATTTTCATACTTATTTTTATACTTATTCTTATTTTTATTTTTAATCTTATTTTTATACTTATTTTTATACTTATTCTTATTTTTATTCTTATTTTTATAGTTATTCTTATTTTTTTACTAATTTTTTACTTATTCTTATTTTTATTTTCATACTTATTTTTATACTTATTTTTATACTTATTCTTATTTTTTTTTTATTTTTTTTATTTATTCTTATTTTTATACTTATTCTTATTTTTATACTTATTTTTATACTTATTCTTATTTTTATTTTTAATATTATTTTTATACTTTTTTTTATACTTATTCTTATTTTTATACTTATTTTTATACTTATTCTTATTTTTATACTTATTTTTATACTTATTCTTATTTTTATTATACCTATTTTTTTACTTATTGTTATTTTTATACTTATTTTTATACTTATTTTTATACATATTCTTATTTTTATTTTTATACTTATTTTTATACTTATTTTTATAGTAATTCTTATTTTTATACTTATTTTTATACTTATTTATATACTTATTCTTATTTTTATTTTTATTCTTATTTTTATACTTATTTTTATATTTATTTTTATTTTTATTCTTATTTTTATACTTATTCTTATTTTTATACTTATTTTTATACTTATTCTTATTTTTATTCTTATTTTTATACTTATTTTTATACTTATTCTTATTTTTATACTTATTTTTATACTTATTCTTATTTATATAATTATTTTTATACTTATTCTTATTTTTATAGTTATTTTTATACTTATTCTTATTTTTATTCTTATTTTTATACTTATTTTTATACTTATTCTTATTTTTATACTTTTTTTATTTATATATATTTTTTATTTTTATACTTATTTTTATACTTATTCTTATTTTTAATATTATTTTTATACTTATTTTTATACTTATTCTTATTTTTATTCTTATTTTTATACTTATTCTTATTTTTTTACTAATTTTTTACTTATTCTTATTCTTATTCTTATTTTTATACTTATTTTTATACTTATTCTTATTTTTATACTTTTTTTTATACTTATTCTTATTTTTATTTTTAATCTTATTTTTATACTTATTTTTATACTTATTCTTATTTTTATTCTTATTTTTATACTTATTTTTATTTTTATACTTATTTATATACTTATTCTTATTTTTATTCTTATTTTTATACTTATTTTTATACTTATTCTTATTTTTATACTTATTTTTATACTTATTGTTATACTTATTCTTATTTTTATAATTATTTTTATACTTATTCTTATTTTTATAATTATTTTTATACTTATTCTTATTTTTATTCTTATTTTTATATTTATTTTTATACTTATTCTTATTTTTATACTTATTTTTATACTTATTCTTATTTTTATAATTATTTTTATACTTATTCTTATTTTTATTCTTATTTTTATATTTATTTTTATACTTATTCTTATTTTTATACTTATTTTTATACTTATTCTTATTTTTATAATTATTTTTATACTTATTCATATTTTTATTCTTATTTTTATACTTATTCTTATTTTTATACTTATTTTTATACTTATTCTTATTTTTATTCTTATTTTTATACTTATTTTTATACTTATTCTTATTTTTATAATTATTTTTATACTTATTCATATTTTTATTCTTATTTTTATACTTATTCTTATTTTTATACTTATTTTTATACTTATTCTTATTTTTAATATTATTTTTATACTTATTTTTATACTTATTCTTATTTTTATACTTATTTTTATACTTATTCTTATTTTTATACTTATTTTTATATATATATTTTTTTTATACTTATTTTTATATATATATATATATTTTTATACTTATTTTTATACTTAGTCTTATTTTTATTCTTATTTTTATACTTATTTTTATACTTATTTATATACTTATTCTTATTTTTATTTTTATTTTTATTTTTATACTTATTTTTATACTTATTTTTATAGTAATTCTTATTTTTATACTTATTTTTATACTTATTTATATACTTATTTTTATAGTAATTCTTATTTTTATACTTATTTTTATACTTATTTATATACTTATTCTTATTTTTATTTTATTCTTATTTTTATACTTATTTTTATACTTATTTTTATTTTTATTCTTATTTTTATACTTATTTATATACTTATTCTTATTTTTATTCTTATTTTTATATTTATTTTTATACTTATTCTTATTTTTATACTTATTTTTATACTTATTCTTATATTTATTCTTATTTTTATACTTATTTATATACTTATTCTTATTTTTATTCTTATTTTTATACTTATTTTTATACTTATTCTTATTTTTATACTTATTTTTATACTTATTTTTATACTTATTCTTATTTTTATAATTATTTTTATACTTATTCTTATTTTTATAATTATTTTTATACTTATTCTTATTTTTATTCTTATTTTTATATTTATTTTTATACTTATTCTTATTTTTATACTTATTTTTATACTTATTCTTATTTTTATAATTATTTTTATACTTATTCTTATTTTTATTCTTATTTTTATATTTATTTTTATACTTATTCTTATTTTTATACTTATTTTTATACTTATTCTTATTTTTATAATTATTTTTATATTTATTCTTATTTTTATACTTATTCTTATTTTTATACTTATTTTTATATATATATTTTTTTTATACTTATTTTTATATATATATATATATATTTTTATACTTATTTTTATACTTATTCTTATTTTTATTCTTATTTTTATACTTATTTTTATACTTATTTATATACTTATTCTTATTTTTATTTTTATTTTTATTTTTATACTTATTTTTATACTTATTTTTATACTTATTTTTATAGTAATTCTTATTTTTATACTTATTTTTATACTTATTTATATACTTATTTTTATAGTAATTCTTATTTTTATACTTATTTTTATACTTATTTATATACTTATTCTTATTTTTATTTTATTCTTATTTTTATACTTATTTTTATACTTATTTTTATTTTTATTCTTATTTTTATACTTATTTATATACTTATTCTTATTTTTATTCTTATTTTTATATTTATTTTTATACTTATTCTTATTTTTATACTTATTTTTATACTTATTCTTATATTTATTCTTATTTTTATACTTATTTTTATACTTATTCTTATTTTTATACTTATTTTTATATATATATATATTTTTTTATACTTATTTTTATACTTATTCTTATTTTTATTCTTATTTTTATACTTATTCTTATTTTTATACTTTTTTTTATACTTATTCTTATTTTTATTTTTAATCTTATTTTTATACTTATTTTTATACTTATTCTTATTTTTATACTTATTTTTATACTTATTCTTATTTTTATAATTATTTTTATACTTATTCTTATTTTTATTCTTATTTTTATATTTATTTTTATACTTATTCTTATTTTTATACTTATTTTTATACTTATTCTTATTTTTATAATTATTTTTATACTTATTCATATTTTTATTCTTATTTTTATACTTATTCTTATTTTTATACTTATTTTTATACTTATTCTTATTTTTATTCTTATTTTTATACTTATTTTTATACTTATTCTTATTTTTATACTTTTTTTTATTTATATATATTTTTTATTTTTATACTTATTTTTATACTTATTCTTATTTTTATACTTATTTTTATATATATATTTTTTTTATACTTATTTTTATATATATATATATATTTTTATACTTATTTTTATACTTATTCTTATTTTTATTCTTATTTTTATACTTATTTTTATACTTATTTATATACTTATTCTTATTTTTATTTTTATTCTTATTTTTATACTTATTTTTATACTTATTTTTATTTTTATTCTTATTTTTATACTTATTTTTATACTTATTTTTATACTTATTCTTATTTTTATTCTTATTTTTATACTTATTTTTATACTTATTTTTATACTTATTTTTATAGTAATTCTTATTTTTATACTTATTTTTATACTTATTTATATACTTATTTTTATAGTAATTCTTATTTTTATACTTATTTTTATACTTATTTATATACTTATTCTTATTTTTATTTTATTCTTATTTTTATACTTATTTTTATACTTATTTTTATTTTTATTCTTATTTTTATACTTATTTATATATTTATTCTTATTTTTATTCTTATTTTTATATTTATTTTTATACTTATTCTTATTTTTATACTTATTTTTATACTTATTCTTATTTTTATTCTTATTTTTATACTTATTTTTATTTTTATACTTATTTATATACTTATTCTTATTTTTATTCTTATTTTTATACTTATTTTTATACTTATTCTTATTTTTATACTTATTCTTATTTTTATTCTTATTTTTATACTTATTCTTATACTTATTCTTATTTTCATACTTATTTTTATACTTATTCTTATTTTTATTTTTAATCTTATTTTTATACTTATTTTTATACTTATTCTTATTTTTATTCTTATTTTTATAGTTATTCTTATTTTTTTACTAATTTTTTACTTATTCTTATTTTTATTTTCATACTTATTTTTATACTTATTTTTATACTTATTCTTATTTTTTTTTATTTTTTTTATTTATTCTTATTTTTATACTTATTCTTATACTTATTCTTATTTTTATACGTATTTTTATACTTATTCTTATTTTTATTTTTAATCTTATTTTTATACTTATTCTTATTTTTATACTTATTTTTATACTTATTCTTATTTTTATAATTATTTTTATACTTATTCTTATTTTTATTCTTATTTTTATATTTATTTTTATACTTATTCTTATTTTTATACTTATTTTGATACTTATTCTTATTTTTAGAATTATTTTTTTACTTATTCATATTTTTATTCTTATTTTTATACTTATTCTTATTTTTATACTTATTTTTATACTTATTCTTATTTTTATACTTATTTTTATACTTATTCTTATTTTTATACTTATTTTTATACTTATTCTTATTTTTATAATTATTTTTATACTTATTCTTATTTTTATTCTTATTTTTATATTTATTTTTATACTTATTCTTATTTTTATACTTATTTTTATACTTATTCTTATTTTTATAATTATTTTTATACTTATTCATATTTTTATTCTTATTTTTATACTTATTCTTATTTTTATACTTATTTTTATACTTATTCTTATTTTTATTCTTATTTTTATACTTATTTTTATACTTATTCTTATTTTTATAATTATTTTTATACTTATTCATATTTTTATTCTTATTTTTATACTTATTCTTATTTTTATACTTATTTTTATACTTATTCTTATTTTTAATATTATTTTTATACTTATTTTTATACTTATTCTTATTTTTATACTTATTTTTATACTTATTCTTATTTTTATACTTATTTTTTATTTTTTTTATACTTATTTTTATATATATATATATATTTTTATACTTATTTTTATACTTATTCTTATTTTTATTCTTATTTTTATACTTATTTTTATACTTATTTATATACTTATTCTTATTTTTATTTTTATTTTTATTTTTATACTTATTTTTATACTTATTTTTATAGTAATTCTTATTTTTATACTTATTTTTATACTTATTTATATACTTATTTTTATAGTAATTCTTATTTTTATACTTATTTTTATACTTATTTATATACTTATTCTTATTTTTATTTTATTCTTATTTTTATACTTATTTTTATACTTATTTTTATTTTTATTCTTATTTTTATACTTATTTATATACTTATTCTTATTTTTATTCTTATTTTTATATTTATTTTTATACTTATTCTTATTTTTATACTTATTTTTATACTTATTCTTATATTTATTCTTATTTTTATACTTATTTATATACTTATTCTTATTTTTATTCTTATTTTTATACTTATTTTTATACTTATTCTTATTTTTATACTTATTTTTATACTTATTTTTATACTTATTCTTATTTTTATAATTATTTTTATACTTATTCTTATTTTTATAATTATTTTTATACTTATTCTTATTTTTATTCTTATTTTTATATTTATTTTTATACTTATTCTTATTTTTATACTTATTTTTATACTTATTCTTATTTTTATAATTATTTTTATACTTATTCTTATTTTTATTCTTATTTTTATATTTATTTTTATACTTATTCTTATTTTTATACTTATTTTTATACTTATTCTTATTTTTATAATTATTTTTATATTTATTCTTATTTTTATACTTATTCTTATTTTTATACTTATTTTTATATATATATTTTTTTTATACTTATTTTTATATATATATATATATATTTTTATACTTATTTTTATACTTATTCTTATTTTTATTCTTATTTTTATACTTATTTTTATACTTATTCTTATTTTTTTTTTATTTTTTTTATTTATTCTTATTTTTATACTTATTCTTATACTTATTCTTATTTTTATACGTATTTTTATACTTATTCTTATTTTTATTTTTAATCTTATTTTTATACTTATTCTTATTTTTATACTTATTTTTATACTTATTCTTATTTTTATTTTTAATATTATTTTTATACTTTTTTTTATACTTATTCTTATTTTTATACTTATTTTTATACTTATTCTTATTTTTATACTTATTTTTATACTTATTCTTATTTTTATTATACCTATTTTTTTACTTATTGTTATTTTTATACTTATTTTTATACTTATTTTTATACATATTCTTATTTTTATTTTTATACTTATTTTTATACTTATTTTTATAGTAATTCTTATTTTTATACTTATTTTTATACTTATTTATATACTTATTCTTATTTTTATTTGTATTCTTATTTTTATACTTATTTTTATATTTATTTTTATTTTTATTCTTATTTTTATACTTATTCTTATTTTTATACTTATTTTTATACTTATTCTTATTTTTATTCTTATTTTTATACTTATTTTTATACTTATTCTTATTTTTATACTTATTTTTATACTTATTCTTATTTATATAATTATTTTTATACTTATTCTTATTTTTATAGTTATTTTTATACTTATTCTTATTTTTATTCTTATTTTTATACTTATTTTTATACTTATTCTTATTTTTATACTTTTTTTATTTATATATATTTTTTATTTTTATACTTATTTTTATACTTATTCTTATTTTTAATATTATTTTTATACTTATTTTTATACTTATTCTTATTTTTATTCTTATTTTTATACTTATTCTTATTTTTTTACTAATTTTTTACTTATTCTTATTCTTATTCTTATTTTTATACTTATTTATATACTTATTCTTATTTTTTATTCTTATTTTTATACTTATTTTTATACTTATTCTTATTTTTATACTTATTTTTATACTTATTGTTATACTTATTCTTATTTTTATAATTATTTTTATACTTATTCTTATTTTTATAATTATTTTTATACTTATTCTTATTTTTATTCTTATTTTTATATTTATTTTTATACTTATTCTTATTTTTATACTTATTTTTATACTTATTCTTATTTTTATAATTATTTTTATACTTATTCTTATTTTTATCTTATTATTTTTATATTTATTTTTATACTTATTCTTATTTTTATACTTATTTTTATACTTATTCTTATTTTTATAATTATTTTTATACTTATTCATATTTTTATTCTTATTTTTATACTTATTCTTATTTTTATACTTATTTTTATATACTTATTCTTATTTTTATTCTTATTTTTATACTTATTTTTATACTTATTCTTATTTTTATAATTATTTTTATACTTATTCATATTTTTATTCTTATTTTATACTTATTCTTATTTTTTATACTTATTTTTTATACTTATTCTTATTTTTTAATATTATTTTTATACTTATTTTTATACTTATTCTTATTTTTATTACTTATTTTTATACTTATTCTATTTTATACTTATTTTTATATATATATTTTTTTTTATACTTATTTATATATATATATATATTTTTATACTTATTTTTATACTTATTCTTATTTTTATTCTTATTTTTTATACTTATTTTTATACTTATTTATATACTTATTCTTATTTTTATTTTTATTTTTATTTTTATACTTATTTTTATACTTATTTTTATAGTAATTCTTATTTTTATACTTATTTTTATACTTATTTATATACTTATTTTTATAGTAATTCTTATTTTTATACTTATTTTTATACTTATTTATATACTTATTCTTATTTTTATTTTATTCTTATTTTTATACTTATTTTTATACTTATTTTTATTTTTATTCTTATTTTTATACTTATTTATATACTTATTCTTATTTTTATTCTTATTTTTATATTTATTTTTATACTTATTCTTATTTTTATACTTATTTTTATACTTATTCTTATATTTATTCTTATTTTTATACTTATTTATATACTTATTCTTATTTTTATTCTTATTTTTATACTTATTTTTATACTTATTCTTATTTTTATACTTATTTTTATACTTATTTTTATACTTATTCTTATTTTTATAATTATTTTTATACTTATTCTTATTTTTATAATTATTTTTATACTTATTCTTATTTTTATTCTTATTTTTATATTTATTTTTATACTTATTCTTATTTTTATACTTATTTTTATACTTATTCTTATTTTTATAATTATTTTTATACTTATTCTTATTTTTATTCTTATTTTTATATTTATTTTTATACTTATTCTTATTTTTATACTTATTTTTATACTTATTCTTATTTTTATAATTATTTTTATATTTATTCTTATTTTTATACTTATTCTTATTTTTATACTTATTTTTATATATATATTTTTTTTATACTTATTTTTATATATATATATATATATTTTTATACTTATTTTTATACTTATTCTTATTTTTATTCTTATTTTTATACTTATTTTTATACTTATTTATATACTTATTCTTATTTTTATTTTTATTTTTATACTTATTTTTATACTTATTTTTATACTTATTTTTATAGTAATTCTTATTTTTATACTTATTTTTATACTTATTTATATACTTATTTTTATAGTAATTCTTATTTTTATACTTATTTTTATACTTATTTATATACTTATTCTTATTTTTATTTTATTCTTATTTTTATACTTATTTTTATACTTATTTTTATTTTTATTCTTATTTTTATACTTATTTATATACTTATTCTTATTTTTATTCTTATTTTTATATTTATTTTTATACTTATTCTTATTTTTATACTTATTTTTATACTTATTCTTATATTTATTCTTATTTTTATACTTATTTTTATACTTATTCTTATTTTTATACTTATTTTTATATATATATATATTTTTTTATACTTATTTTTATACTTATTCTTATTTTTATTCTTATTTTTATACTTATTCTTATTTTTATACTTTTTTTTATACTTATTCTTATTTTTATTTTTAATCTTATTTTTATACTTATTTTTATACTTATTCTTATTTTTATACTTATTTTTATACTTATTCTTATTTTTATAATTATTTTTATACTTATTCTTATTTTTATTCTTATTTTTATATTTATTTTTATACTTATTCTTATTTTTATACTTATTCTTATTTTTATAATTATTTTTATACTTATTCATATTTTTATTCTTATTTTTATACTTATTCTTATTTTTATACTTATTTTTATACTTATTCTTATTTTTATTCTTATTTTTATACTTATTTTTATACTTATTCTTATTTTTATACTTTTTTTTATTTATATATATTTTTTATTTTTATACTTATTTTTATACTTATTCTTATTTTTATACTTATTTTTATATATATATTTTTTTTATACTTATTTTTATATATATATATATATTTTTATACTTATTTTTATACTTATTCTTATTTTTATTCTTATTTTTATACTTATTTTTATACTTATTTATATACTTATTCTTATTTTTATTTTTATTTTTATTTTTATACTTATTTTTATACTTATTTTTATACTTATTTTTATAGTAATTCTTATTTTTATACTTATTTTTATACTTATTTATATACTTATTCTTATTTTTATTTTATTCTTATTTTTATACTTATTTTTATACTTATTTTTATTTTTATTCTTATTTTTATACTTATTTATATACTTATTCTTATTTTTATTCTTATTTTTATATTTATTTTTATACTTATTCTTATTTTTATACTTATTTTTATACTTATTCTTATATTTATTCTTATTTTTATACTTATTCTTATTTTTTTACTAATTTTTTACTTATTCTTATTCTTATTCTTATTTTTATACTTATTTTTATACATATTCTTATTTTTATTTTTATACTTTTTTTTATACTTATTTTTATACTTATTTTTATAGTAATTCTTATTTTTATACTTATTTTTATATATACATTTTTTTTTATTTTTATACTTATTTTTATACTTATTCTTATTTTTATACTTTTTTTTATACTTATTCTTATTTTTATTCTTATTTTTATACTTATTCTTATTTTTTTACTAATTTTTTACTTATTCTTATTCTTATTTTTATACTTATTTTTATACTTATTCTTATTTTTATACTTTTTTTTATACTTATTCTTATTTTTATTTTTAATCTTATTTTTATACTTATTTTTATACTTATTCTTATTTTTATTCTTATTTTTATACTTATTTTTATTTTTATACTTATTTATATACTTATTCTTATTTTTATTCTTATTTTTATACTTATTTTTATACTTATTCTTATTTTTATACTTATTCTTATTTTTATTCTTATTTTTATACTTATTCTTATACTTATTCTTATTTTCATACTTATTTTTATACTTATTCTTATTTTTATTTTTAATCTTATTTTTATACTTATTTTTATACTTATTCTTATTTTTATTCTTATTTTTATAGTTATTCTTATTTTTTTACTAATTTTTTACTTATTCTTATTTTTATTTTCATACTTATTTTTATACTTATTTTTATACTTATTCTTATTTTTTTTTATTTTTTTTATTTATTCTTATTTTTATACTTATTCTTATACTTATTCTTATTTTTATACGTATTTTTATACTTATTCTTATTTTTATTTTTAATCTTATTTTTATACTTATTCTTATTTTTATACTTATTTTTATACTTATTCTTATTTTTATACTTATTTTTATACTTATTCTTATTTTTATTTTTAATATTATTTTTATACTTATTTTTATACTTATTCTTATTTTTATACTTATTTTTATACTTATTCTTATTTTTATTATACCTATTTTTTTACTTATTGTTATTTTTATACTTATTTTTATACTTATTTTTATACATATTCTTATTTTTATTTTTATACTTATTTTTATACTTATTTTTATAGTAATTCTTATTTTTATACTTATTTTTATACTTATTTATATACTTATTCTTATTTTTATTTTTATTCTTATTTTTATACTTATTTTTATATTTATTTTTATTTTTATTCTTATTTTTATACTTATTCTTATTTTTATACTTATTTTTATACTTATTCTTATTTTTATTCTTATTTTTATACTTATTTTTATACTTATTCTTATTTTTATACTTATTTTTATACTTATTCTTATTTATATAATTATTTTTATACTTATTCTTATTTTTATAGTTATTTTTATACTTATTCTTATTTTTATTCTTATTTTTATACTTATTTTTATACTTATTCTTATTTTTATACTTTTTTTATTTATATATATTTTTTATTTTTATACTTATTTTTATACTTATTCTTATTTTTAATATTATTTTTATACTTATTTTTATACTTATTCTTATTTTTATTCTTATTTTTATACTTATTCTTATTTTTTTACTAATTTTTTACTTATTCTTATTCTTATTCTTATTTTTATACTTATTTTTATACTTATTCTTATTTTTATACTTTTTTTTATACTTATTCTTATTTTTATTTTTAATCTTATTTTTATACTTATTTTTATACTTATTCTTATTTTTATTCTTATTTTTATACTTATTCTTATTTTTTTACTAATTTTTTACTTATTCTTATTCTTATTTTTATACTTATTTTTATACTTATTCTTATTTTTATACTTTTTTTTATACTTATTCTTATTTTTATTTTTAATCTTATTTTTATACTTATTTTTATACTTATTCTTATTTTTATTCTTATTTTTATACTTATTTTTATTTTTATACTTATTTATATACTTATTCTTATTTTTATTCTTATTTTTATACTTATTTTTATACTTATTCTTATTTTTATACTTATTCTTATTTTTATTCTTATTTTTATACTTATTCTTATACTTATTCTTATTTTCATACTTATTTTTATACTTATTCTTATTTTTATTTTTAATCTTATTTTTATACTTATTTTTATACTTATTCTTATTTTTATTCTTATTTTTATAGTTATTCTTATTTTTTTACTAATTTTTTACTTATTCTTATTTTTATTTTCATACTTATTTTTATACTTATTTTTATACTTATTCTTATTTTTTTTTTATTTTTTTTATTTATTCTTATTTTTATACTTATTCTTATACTTATTCTTATTTTTATACGTATTTTTATACTTATTCTTATTTTTATTTTTAATCTTATTTTTATACTTATTCTTATTTTTATACTTATTTTTATACTTATTCTTATTTTTATACTTATTTTTATACTTATTCTTATTTTTATTTTTAATATTATTTTTATACTTATTTTTATACTTATTCTTATTTTTATACTTATTTTTATACTTATTCTTATTTTTATTATACCTATTTTTTTACTTATTGTTATTTTTATACTTATTTTTATACTTATTTTTATACATATTCTTATTTTTATTTTTATACTTATTTTTATACTTATTTTTATAGTAATTCTTATTTTTATACTTATTTTTATACTTATTTATATACTTATTCTTATTTTTATTTTTATTCTTATTTTTATACTTATTTTTATATTTATTTTTATTTTTATTCTTATTTTTATACTTATTCTTATTTTTATACTTATTTTTATACTTATTCTTATTTTTATTCTTATTTTTATACTTATTTTTATACTTATTCTTATTTTTATACTTATTTTTATACTTATTCTTATTTATATAATTATTTTTATACTTATTCTTATTTTTATAGTTATTTTTATACTTATTCTTATTTTTATTCTTATTTTTATACTTATTTTTATACTTATTCTTATTTTTATACTTTTTTTATTTATATATATTTTTTATTTTTATACTTATTTTTATACTTATTCTTATTTTTAATATTATTTTTATACTTATTTTTATACTTATTCTTATTTTTATTCTTATTTTTATACTTATTCTTATTTTTTTACTAATTTTTTACTTATTCTTATTCTTATTCTTATTTTTATACTTATTTTTATACTTATTCTTATTTTTATACTTTTTTTTATACTTATTCTTATTTTTATTTTTAATCTTATTTTTATACTTATTTTTATACTTATTCTTATTTTTATTCTTATTTTTATACTTATTTTTATTTTTATACTTATTTATATACTTATTCTTATTTTTATTCTTATTTTTATACTTATTTTTATACTTATTCTTATTTTTATACTTATTTTTATACTTATTGTTATACTTATTCTTATTTTTATAATTATTTTTATACTTATTCTTATTTTTATAATTATTTTTATACTTATTCTTATTTTTATTCTTATTTTTATATTTATTTTTATACTTATTCTTATTTTTATACTTATTTTTATACTTATTCTTATTTTTATAATTATTTTTATACTTATTCTTATTTTTATTCTTATTTTTATATTTATTTTTATACTTATTCTTATTTTTATACTTATTTTTATACTTATTCTTATTTTTATAATTATTTTTATACTTATTCATATTTTTATTCTTATTTTTATACTTATTCTTATTTTTATACTTATTTTTATACTTATTCTTATTTTTATTCTTATTTTTATACTTATTTTTATACTTATTCTTATTTTTATACTTTTTTTTATTTATATATATTTTTTATTTTTATACTTATTTTTATACTTATTCTTATTTTTAATATTATTTTTATACTTATTTTTATACTTATTCTTATTTTTATACTTATTTTTATACTTATTCTTATTTTTATACTTATTTTTATATATATATTTTTTTTATACTTATTTTTATATATATATATATATTTTTATACTTATTTTTATACTTATTCTTATTTTTATTCTTATTTTTATACTTATTTTTATACTTATTTATATACTTATTCTTATTTTTATTTTTATTTTTATTTTTATACTTATTTTTATACTTATTTTTATAGTAATTCTTATTTTTATACTTATTTTTATACTTATTTATATACTTATTTTTATAGTAATTCTTATTTTTATACTTATTTTTATACTTATTTATATACTTATTCTTATTTTTATACTTATTTATATACTTATTCTTATTTTTATTCTTATTTTTATACTTATTTTTATACTTATTCTTATTTTTATACTTATTTTTATACTTATTTTTATACTTATTCTTATTTTTATAATTATTTTTATACTTATTCTTATTTTTATAATTATTTTTATACTTATTCTTATTTTTATTCTTATTTTTATATTTATTTTTATACTTATTCTTATTTTTATACTTATTTTTATACTTATTCTTATTTTTATAATTATTTTTATACTTATTCTTATTTTTATTCTTATTTTTATATTTATTTTTATACTTATTCTTATTTTTATACTTATTTTTATACTTATTCTTATTTTTAAAATTATTTTTATATTTATTCTTATTTTTATACTTATTCTTATTTTTATACTTATTTTTATATATATATTTTTTTTATACTTATTTTTATATATATATATATATATTTTTATACTTATTTTTATACTTATTCTTATTTTTATTCTTATTTTTATACTTATTTTTATACTTATTTATATACATATTCTTATTTTTATTTTTATTTTTATTTTTATACTTATTTTTATACTTATTTTTATACTTATTTTTATAGTAATTCTTATTTTTATACTTATTTTTATACTTATTTATATACTTATTTTTATAGTAATTCTTATTTTTATACTTATTTTTATACTTATTTATATACTTATTCTTATTTTTATTTTATTCTTATTTTTATACTTATTTTTATACTTATTTTTATTTTTATTCTTATTTTTATACTTATTTATATACTTATTCTTATTTTTATTCTTATTTTTATATTTATTTTTATACTTATTCTTATTTTTATACTTATTTTTATACTTATTCTTATATTTATTCTTATTTTTATACTTATTTTTATACTTATTCTTATTTTTATACTTATTTTTATATATATATATATTTTTTTATACTTATTTTTATACTTATTCTTATTTTTATTCTTATTTTTATACTTATTCTTATTTTTATACTTTTTTTTATACTTATTCTTATTTTTATTTTTAATCTTATTTTTATACTTATTTTTATACTTATTCTTATTTTTATACTTATTTTTATACTTATTCTTATTTTTATAATTATTTTTATACTTATTCTTATTTTTATTCTTATTTTTATATTTATTTTTATACTTATTCTTATTTTTATACTTATTTTTATACTTATTCTTATTTTTATAATTATTTTTATACTTATTCATATTTTTATTCTTATTTTTATACTTATTCTTATTTTTATACTTATTTTTATACTTATTCTTATTTTTATTCTTATTTTTATACTTATTTTTATACTTATTCTTATTTTTATACTTTTTTTTATTTATATATATTTTTTATTTTTATACTTATTTTTATACTTATTCTTATTTTTATACTTATTTTTATATATATATTTTTTTTATACTTATTTTTATATATATATATATATTTTTATACTTATTTTTATACTTATTCTTATTTTTATTCTTATTTCTATACTTATTTTTATACTTATTTATATACTTATTCTTATTTTTATTTTTATTTTTATTTTTATACTTATTTTTATACTTATTTTTATACTTATTTTTATAGTAATTCTTATTTTTATACTTATTTTTATACTTATTTATATACTTATTCTTATTTTTATTTTATTCTTATTTTTATACTTATTTTTATACTTATTTTTATTTTTATTCTTATTTTTATACTTATTTATATACTTATTCTTATTTTTATTCTTATTTTTATATTTATTTTTATACTTATTCTTATTTTTATACTTATTTTTATACTTATTCTTATATTTATTCTTATTTTTATACTTATTCTTATTTTTTTACTAATTTTTTACTTATTCTTATTCTTATTCTTATTTTTATACTTATTTTTATACTTTTTCTTATTTTTATACTTTTTTTTATACTTATTCTTATTTTTATTTTTAATCTTATTTTTATACTTTTTTTTATACTTATTCTTATTTTTATTCTTATTTTTATACTTATTTTTATTTCTATACTTATTTATATACTTATTCTTACTTTTATTCTTATTTTTATACTTATTTTTATACTTATTCTCATTTTTATAATTATTTTTATACTTATTCTTATTTTTATACTTATTTTTATACTTATTTTTATACTTATTCTTATTTTTATACTTATTTTTATATATATATATTTTTTTATACTTATTTTTATACTTATTCTTATTTTTATACTTATTCTTATTTTTATTCTTATTTTTATACTTATTCTTATACGTATTCTTATTTTCATACTTATTTTTATACTTATTCTTATTTTTATTTTTAATCTTATTTTTATACTTATTTTTATACTTATTCTTATTTTTATTCTTATTTTTATACTTATTTTTATACTTATTCTTATTTTTATACTTATTTTTATACTTATTCTTATTTTTATTCTTATTTTTATACTTATTCTTATTTTTATTCTTATTTTTATTCATATTTTTATACTTATTTTTATACTTATTATTTTTTTTTATACCTATTTTTATACTTATTGTTATTTTTATACTTATTTTTATACTTATTTTTATACATATTCTTATTTTTATTTTTATACTTTTTTTTATACTTATTTTTATACTTATTTTTATAGTAATTCTTATTTTTATACTTATTTTTATATATACATTTTTTTTTATTTTTATACTTATTTTTATACTTATTCTTATTTTTATACTTTTTTTTATACTTATTCTTATTTTTATTCTTATTTTTATACTTATTCTTATTTTTTTACTAATTTTTTACTTATTCTTATTCTTATTTTTATACTTATTTTTATACTTATTCTTATTTTTATACTTTTTTTTATACTTATTCTTATTTTTATTTTTAATCTTATTTTTATACTTATTTTTATACTTATTCTTATTTTTATTCTTATTTTTATACTTATTTTTATTTTTATACTTATTTATATACTTATTCTTATTTTTATTCTTATTTTTATACTTATTTTTATACTTATTCTTATTTTTATACTTATTCTTATTTTTATTCTTATTTTTATACTTATTCTTATACTTATTCTTATTTTCATACTTATTTTTATACTTATTCTTATTTTTATTTTTAATCTTATTTTTATACTTATTTTTATACTTATTCTTATTTTTATTCTTATTTTTATAGTTATTCTTATTTTTTTACTAATTTTTTACTTATTCTTATTTTTATTTTCATACTTATTTTTATACTTATTTTTATACTTATTCTTATTTTTTTTTTATTTTTTTTATTTATTCTTATTTTTATACTTATTCTTATACTTATTCTTATTTTTATACGTATTTTTATACTTATTCTTATTTTTATTTTTAATCTTATTTTTATACTTATTCTTATTTTTATACTTATTTTTATACTTATTCTTATTTTTATTTTTAATATTATTTTTATACTTTTTTTTATACTTATTCTTATTTTTATACTTATTTTTATACTTATTCTTATTTTTATACTTATTTTTATACTTATTCTTATTTTTATTATACCTATTTTTTTACTTATTGTTATTTTTATACTTATTTTTATACTTATTTTTATACATATTCTTATTTTTATTTTTATACTTATTTTTATACTTATTTTTATAGTAATTCTTATTTTTATACTTATTTTTATACTTATTTATATACTTATTCTTATTTTTATTTTTATTCTTATTTTTATACTTATTTTTATATTTATTTTTATTTTTATTCTTATTTTTATACTTATTCTTATTTTTATACTTATTTTTATACTTATTCTTATTTTTATTCTTATTTTTATACTTATTTTTATACTTATTCTTATTTTTATACTTATTTTTATACTTATTCTTATTTATATAATTATTTTTATACTTATTCTTATTTTTATAGTTATTTTTATACTTATTCTTATTTTTATTCTTATTTTTATACTTATTTTTATACTTATTCTTATTTTTATACTTTTTTTATTTATATATATTTTTTATTTTTATACTTATTTTTATACTTATTCTTATTTTTAATATTATTTTTATACTTATTTTTATACTTATTCTTATTTTTATTCTTATTTTTATACTTATTCTTATTTTTTTACTAATTTTTTACTTATTCTTATTCTTATTCTTATTTTTATACTTATTTTTATACTTATTCTTATTTTTATACTTTTTTTTATACTTATTCTTATTTTTATTTTTAATCTTATTTTTATACTTATTTTTATACTTATTCTTATTTTTATTCTTATTTTTATACTTATTTTTATTTTTATACTTATTTATATACTTATTCTTATTTTTATTCTTATTTTTATACTTATTTTTATACTTATTCTTATTTTTATACTTATTTTTATACTTATTGTTATACTTATTCTTATTTTTATAATTATTTTTATACTTATTCTTATTTTTATAATTATTTTTATACTTATTCTTATTTTTATTCTTATTTTTATATTTATTTTTATACTTATTCTTATTTTTATACTTATTTTTATACTTATTCTTATTTTTATAATTATTTTTATACTTATTCTTATTTTTATTCTTATTTTTATATTTATTTTTATACTTATTCTTATTTTTATACTTATTTTTATACTTATTCTTATTTTTATAATTATTTTTATACTTATTCATATTTTTATTCTTATTTTTATACTTATTCTTATTTTTATACTTATTTTTATACTTATTCTTATTTTTATTCTTATTTTTATACTTATTTTTATACTTATTCTTATTTTTATACTTTTTTTTATTTATATATATTTTTTATTTTTATACTTATTTTTATACTTATTCTTATTTTTAATATTATTTTTATACTTATTTTTATACTTATTCTTATTTTTATACTTATTTTTATACTTATTCTTATTTTTATACTTATTTTTATATATATATTTTTTTTATACTTATTTTTATATATATATATATATTTTTATACTTATTTTTATACTTATTCTTATTTTTATTCTTATTTTTATACTTATTTTTATACTTATTTATATACTTATTCTTATTTTTATTTTTATTTTTATTTTTATACTTATTTTTATACTTATTTTTATAGTAATTCTTATTTTTATACTTATTTTTATACTTATTTATATACTTATTTTTATAGTAATTCTTATTTTTATACTTATTTTTATACTTATTTATATACTTATTCTTATTTTTATTTTATTCTTATTTTTATACTTATTTTTATACTTATTTTTATTTTTATTCTTATTTTTATACTTATTTATATACTTATTCTTATTTTTATTCTTATTTTTATATTTATTTTTATACTTATTCTTATTTTTATACTTATTTTTATACTTATTCTTATATTTATTCTTATTTTTATACTTATTTATATACTTATTCTTATTTTTATTCTTATTTTTATACTTATTTTTATACTTATTCTTATTTTTATACTTATTTTTATACTTATTTTTATACTTATTCTTATTTTTATAATTATTTTTATACTTATTCTTATTTTTATAATTATTTTTATACTTATTCTTATTTTTATTCTTATTTTTATATTTATTTTTATACTTATTCTTATTTTTATACTTATTTTTTATACTTATTCTTATTTTTATAATTATTTTTATACTTATTCTTATTTTTATTCTTATTTTTATATTTATTTTTATACTTATTCTTATTTTTAATACTTATTTTTATACTTATTCTTATTTTTATAATTATTTTTATACTTATTCATATTTTTATTCTTATTTTTAATACTTATTCTTATTTTTATACTTATTTTTATACTTATTCTTATTTTTATTCTTATTTTTATACTTATTTTTATACTTATTCTTATTTTTATACTTTTTTTTATTTATAATATATTTTTTATTTTTATACTTATTTTTATACTTATTCTTATTTTTAATATTATTTTATACTTATTTTATACTTATTCTTATTTTTATACTTATTCTTATTTTATACTTATTTTTATATATATTATTTTTTTTATACTTATTTTATATATATATATATATTTTTATACTTATTTTTATACTTATTCTTATTTTATTCTTATTTTTATACTTATTTTTATACTTATTTATATACTTATTCTTATTTTTATTTTATTCTTATTTTTATACTTATTTTTATACTTATTTTTATTTTTTATTCTTATTTTTATACTTATTTATATACTTATTCTTATTTTTATTCTTATTTTTATATTTATTTTTATACTTATTCTTATTTTATACTTATTTTTATACTTATTCTTATATTTATTCTTATTTTTATACTTATTTATATACTTATTCTTATTTTTATTCTTATTTTTATACTTATTTTTATACTTATTCTTATTTTATACTTATTTTATACTTATTTTTATACTTATTCTTATTTTTATAATTATTTTTATACTTATTCTTATTTTTATAATTATTTTTATACTTATTCTTATTTTTATTCTTATTTTTATATTTATTTTTATACTTATTCTTATTTTTATACTTATTTTTATACTTATTCTTATTTTTATAATTATTTTTATACTTATTCTTATTTTTATTCTTATTTTTATATTTATTTTATACTTATTCTTATTTTTTATACTTATTTTTATACTTATTCTTATTTTTATAATTATTTTTATACTTATTCATATTTTTATTCTTATTTTTATACTTATTCTTATTTTTATACTTATTTTTATACTTATTCTTATTTTATTCTTATTTTTATACTTATTTTTATACTTATTCTTATTTTTATACTTTTTTTTATTTATATATATTTTTTATTTTTATACTTATTTTATACTTATTCTTATTTTTAATATTATTTTTATACTTATTTTTATACTTATTCTTATTTTTATACTTATTCTTATTTTTATACTTATTCTTTATATATATATTTTTTTTATACTTATTTTTATATATATATATATATTTTTATACTTATTTTTATACTTATTCTTATTTTTATTCTTATTTTTATACTTATTTTTATACTTATTTATATACTTATTCTTATTTTTATTTTTATTTTTATTTTTATACTTATTTTTATACTTATTTTTATACTTATTTTTATAGTAATTCTTATTTTTATACTTATTTTTATACTTATTTATATACTTATTTTTATAGTAATTCTTATTTTTATACTTATTTTTATACTTATTTATATACTTATTCTTATTTTTATTTTATTCTTATTTTTATACTTATTTTTATACTTATTTTTATTTTTATTCTTATTTTTATACTTATTTATATACTTATTCTTATTTTTATTCTTATTTTTATATTTATTTTTATACTTATTTTATTTTTTATACTTATTTTTATACTTATTCTTATATTTATTCTTATTTTTATACTTATTTATATACTTATTCTTATTTTTATTCATATTTTTATACTTATTTTTGTACTTATTATTATTTTTTTTTATACCTATTTTTATACTTATTGTTATTTTTATACTTATTTTATACTTATTTTTAATACATATTCTTATTTTTATTTTTATACTTTTTTTTATACTTATTTGTATACTTATTTTATAGTAATTCTTATTTTTATACTTATTTTTATATATACGAATTTTTTTGTTATTTTTATACTTATTTTTATACTTATTTTTATACTTATTCTTATTTTTATTCTTATTTTTATACTTATTTTTATACTTATTCTTATTTTTATACTTTTTTTATTTATATATATTTTTTATTTTTATACTTATTTTTATACTTATTCTTATTTTTAATATTATTTTTATACTTATTTTTATACTTATTCTTATTTTTATACTTATTTTTTATATATATATATTTTTTTTTATACTTATTTTTATACTTATTCTTATTTTTATTCTTATTTTTATACTTATTCTTATTTTTTTACTAATTTTTTACTTATTCTTATTCTTATTCTTATTTTTATAACTTATTTTATACTTATTCTTATTTTTATACTTTTTTTTATACTTATTCTTATTTTTATTTTTAATCTTATTTTTATACTTATTTTTATACTTATTCTTATTTTTATTCTTATTTTTATACTTATTTTTATTTTTATACTTATTTATATACTTATTCTTATTTTTATTCTAATTTTTATACTTATTTTTATACTTATTCTTATTTTATACTTATTTTTATACTTATTTTTATACTTATTCTTATTTTTATAATTATTTTATTACTTATTCTTATTTTTATAATTATTTTTATACTTATTCTTATTTTTATTCTTATTTTTATATTTATTTTTATACTTATTCTTATTTTTATACTTATTTTTATACTTATTCTTATTTTTATACTTATTTTTATATATAATATTTTTTTATACTTATTTTTACTATATATATATATATTTTTATACTTATTTTTATTTTTATTCTTATTTTTATACTTAATTCTTATACGTATTCTTATTTTCATACTTATTTTATACTTATTCTTATTTTTATTTTTAATCTTATTTTTATACTTATTTTTATACTTATTCTTATTTTTATTCTTATTTTTATACTTATTTTTATACTTATTCTTATTTTTATACTTATTTTTATACTTATTCTTATTTTTATTCTTATTTTTATACTTAATTCTTATTTTTATTCTTATTTTTATTCATATTTTTATACTTATTTTTGTACTTATTATTTTTTTTTATACCTATTTTTATACTTATTGTTATTTTTATACTTATTTTATACTTATTTTTATACATATTCTTATTTTTATTTTTATACTTTTTTTATACTTATTTTTATACTTATTTTTTATAGTAATTCTTATTTTTATACTTATTTTTATATATACATTTTTTTTATTTTTATACTTATTTTTATACTTATTCTTATTTTTATACTTTTTTTTATACTTATTCTTATTTTTATTCTTATTTTTATACTTATTCTTATTTTTTTTACTAATTTTTTACTTATTCTTATTCTTATTTTTATACTTATTTTTTATACTTATTCTTATTTTTATACTTTTTTTTATACTTATTCTTATTTTTATTTTTAATCTTATTTTTATACTTATTTTTATACTTATTCTTATTTTTATTCTTATTTTTATACTTATTTTTATTTTTATACTTATTTAATATACTTATTCTTATTTTTATTCTTATTTTTATACTTATTTTTATACTTATTCTTATTTTTATACTTATTCTTATTTTTATTCTTATTTTTATACTTATTCTTATACTTATTCTTATTTTCATACTTATTTTTATACTTATTCTTATTTTTATTTTTAATCTTATTTTTATACTTATTTTTATACTTATTCTTATTTTTATTCTTATTTTTATAGTTATTCTTATTTTTTTACTAATTTTTTACTTATTCTTATTTTTATTTTCATACTTATTTTTATACTTATTTTTATACTTATTCTTATTTTTTTTTTAATTTTTTTTATTTATTCTTATTTTTATACTTATTCTTATACTTATTCTTATTTTTATACTTAATATTATTTTTATACTTTTTTTTATACTTATTCTTATTTTTATACTTATTTTTATACTTATTCTTATTTTTATACTTATTTTTATACTTATTCTTATTTTTATTATACCTATTTTTTTACTTATTGTTATTTTTATACTTATTTTTATACTTATTTTTATACATATTCTTATTTTTATTTTTATACTTATTTTTATACTTATTTTTATAGTAATTCTTATTTTTATACTTATTTTTATACTTATTTATATACTTATTCTTATTTTTATTTTTATTCTTATTTTTATACTTATTTTTATATTTATTTTTATTTTTATTCTTATTTTTATACTTATTCTTATTTTTATACTTATTTTTATACTTATTCTTATTTTTATTCTTATTTTTATACTTATTTTTATACTTATTCTTATTTTTATACTTATTTTTATACTTATTCTTATTTATATAATTATTTTTATACTTATTCTTATTTTTATAGTTATTTTTATACTTATTCTTATTTTTATTCTTATTTTTATACTTATTTTTATACTTATTCTTATTTTTATACTTTTTTTATTTATATATATTTTTTATTATTTTATACTTATTTTTATACTTATTCTTATTTTTAATATTATTTTTATACTTATTTTTATACTTATTCTTATTTTTATTCTTATTTTTATACTTATTCTTATTTTTTTACTAATTTTTTACTTATTCTTATTCTTATTCTTATTTTTATACTTATTTTTATACTTATTCTTATTTTTATACTTTTTTTTATACTTATTCTTATTCTTATTTTTATTCTTATTTTTATAACTTATTTTTATACTTATTCTTATTTTTATACTTATTTTTTATACTTATTGTTATACTTATTCTTATTTTTATAATTATTTTTATACTTATTCTTATTTTTATAATTATTTTTTATACTTATTCTTATTTTTTATCTTATTTTTTATATTTATTTTTATACTTATTCTTATTTTTATACTTATTTTTATACTTATTCTTATTTTTATAATTATTTTTATACTTATTCTTATTTTTATTCTTATTTTTATATTTATTTTTATACTTATTCTTATTTTTATACTTATTTTTATACTTATTCTTATTTTTATAATTATTTTTATACTTATTCATATTTTTATTCTTATTTTTATACTTATTCTTATTTTTATTACTTATTTTTATACTTATTCTTATTTTTATTCTTATTTTTATACTTATTTTTATACTTATTCTTATTTTTATAATTATTTTTATACTTATTCATATTTTTATTCTTATTTTTATACTTATTCTTATTTTTATACTTATTTTTATACTTATTCTTATTTTTTAATATTATTTTTATACTTATTTTTTGTATCTTATTCTTATTTTTATACTTATTTTTATACTTTATTCTTATTTTTATACTTATTTATATACTTTATTCTTATTTTATTCTTATTTTTATATTTATTTTTATACTTATTCTTATTTTTATACTTAGTTTTTATACTTATTCTTATATTTATTCTTATTTTTATACTTATTTATATACTTATTCTTATTTTTATTCTTATTTTTATACTTATTTTTATACTTATTCTTATTTTTATACTTATTTTTATACTTATTTTTATACTTATTCTTATTTTTATAATTATTTTTATACTTTTTCTTATTTTTATAATTATTTTTATACTTATTCTTATTTTTATTCTTATTTTTATATTTATTTTTATACTTATTCTTATTTTTATACTTATTTTTATACTTATTCTTATTTTTATAATTATTTTTATACTTATTCTTATTTTTATTCTTATTTTCTATATTTATTTTTATACTTATTCTTATTTTTATACTTATTTTTATACTTATTCTTATTTTTATAATTATTTTTATACTTATTCATATTTTTATTCTTATTTTTATACTTATTCTTATTTTTATACTTATTTTTTATACTTATTCTTATTTTTATTCTTATTTTTATACTTATTTTTATACTTATTCTTATTTTTATACTTTTTTTATTTATATATATTTTTTTATTTTTTATACTTATTTTTATACTTATTCTTATTTTTAATATTATTTTTATACTTATTTTTATACTTATTCTTATTTTTATACTTATTCTTATTTTTATACTTATTTTTATATATATATTTTTTTTATACTTATTTTTATATATATATATATATTTTTATACTTATTTTTATACTTATTCTTATTTTTATTCTTATTTTTATACTTATTTTTATACTTATTTATATACTTATTCTTATTTTTATTTTATTCTTATTTTTATACTTATTTTTATACTTATTTTTATTTTTATTCTTATTTTTATACTTATTTATATACTTATTCTTATTTTTATTCTTATTTTTATATTTATTTTTATACTTATTCTTATTTTTATACTTATTTTTATACTTATTCTTATATATTTATTCTTATTTTTATACTTATTTATATACTTATTCTTATTTTTTATTTCTTATTTTTATACTTATTTTTATACTTATTCTTATTTTTATACTTATTTTTTATACTTATTTTTATACTTATTCTTATTTTTATAATTATTTTTATACTTATTCCTATTTTTATATTATTTTTATACTTATTCTTATTTTTATTCTTTATTTTTATATTTATTTTTATACTTATTCTTATTTTTATACTTATTTTTATACTTATTCTTATTTTTATAATTATTTTTATACTTATTCTTATTTTTATTCTTATTTTTATATTTATTTTTATACTTATTCTTATTTTTATACTTATTTTTATTCTTATTCTTATTTTTATAATTATTTTTTATACTTATTCATATTTTTATTCTTATTTTTATACTTATTCTTATTTTTTATACTTATTTTTATACTTATTCTTATTTTTATTCTTATTTTTATACTTATTTTTATACTTATTCTTATTTTTATACTTTTTTTTGATTTATATATATTTTTTATTTTTATACTTATTTTTATACTTATGTCTTATTTTTAATATTATTTTTATACTTATTTTTATACTTATTCTTATTTTTATACTTATTCTTATTTTTACTACTTATTTTTATATATATATTTTTTTATACTTATTTTTATATATATATATTATTTTTATACTTATTTTTATACTTATTCTTATTTTTATTCTTATTTTTATACTTATTTTTATACTTATTTATATACTTATTCTTATTTTTATTTTTATTTTTATTTTTATACTTATTTTTATACTTAATTTTATATACTTATTTTATAGTAATTCTTATTTTTATACTTATTTTTATACTTATTTATATACTTATTTTTATAGTAATTCTTATTTTTATACTTATTTTTATACTTATTTATATACTTATTCTTATTTTTATTTTATTCTTATTTTTATACTTATTTTTATACTTATTTTTATTTTTATTCTTATTTTTATACTTATTTATATACTTATTCTTATTTTTATTCTTATTTTTATATTTATTTTTATACTTATTCTTATTTTTATACTTATTTTTATACTTATTCTTATATTTATTCTTATTTTTTATACTTATTTTATATACTTATTCTTATTTTTATTCATATTTTTTATACTTATTTTTGTACTTATTATTATTTTTTTTTATACCTATTTTTATACTTATTGTTATTTTTATACTTATTTTTATACTTATTTTTATACATATTCTTATTTTTATTTTTATACTTTTTTTTATACTTATTTTTATACTTATTTTTATAGTAATTCTTATTTTTATACTTATTTTTATATATACATTTTTTTTTATTTTTATACTTATTTTTATACTTATTTTTATACTTATTCTTATTTTTATTCTTATTTTATACTTATTTTTATACTTATTCTTATTTTTATACTTTTTTTATTTATATATATTTTTTTATTTTTATACTTAA